>NC_044979.1:9574628-9817224 GCF_008728515.1 Papio anubis
GTAAAAGAACAGAAATTATAACAAACTATCTCTCAGACCACAGTGCAATCAAACTAGAACTCAGGACTAAGAAACTCAATCAAAACCACTCAACTACATGGAAACTGAACAACCTGCTCCTGAATGACTACTGGGTATATAACGAAATGAAGGCAGAAATAAAGATATTCTTTGAAACCAATGAGAACAAAGATACAACATACCAGAATCTCTGGGACACATTTAAAGCAGTGTGCAGAGGGAAATTTATAGCACTAAATGCCCACAAGAGAAAGCAGGAAAGATCTAAAATTGACACTCTAACATCACAATTAAAAGAACTAGAGAAGCAAGCGCAAACATATTGAAAAGCTAGCAGAAGGCAAGGAATAACTAAGATCAGAGCAGAACTGAAGGAGATAGAGACACAAAAAACCCTTCAAAAAATCAGTGAATCCAGGAGCTGGTTTTTTGAAATGATCAACAACATTGATAGACCCCTAGCAAGACTAATAAAGAAGAAAAGAGAGAAGAATCAAATAGACGCAACAAAAAAATGATAAAGGGGATATCACCACCAACCCCACAGAAATACAAACTACCATCAGAGAACATTATAAACACCTCTATGCAAATAAACTAGAAAATCTAGAAGAAATAGATAAATTCCTGGACACATACACTCTCCCAAGACTAAACCAGGTAGAAGTTGAATCCCTGAATAGACCAATATCAGGCTCTGAAATTGAGGCAATAATTAATAGCCTACCAACCAAAAAAAGTCCAGGACCAGATGGATTCACAGCCGAATTTTACCAGAGGTACAAGGAGGAGCTGGTACCATTCCTTCTGAAACTATTCCAATCAATAGAAAAAGAGGGAATCCTCCCTAACTCATTTGATGAGGCCAACATCATCCTGATACCAAAGCCTGGCAGAGACACACACACACACAAAAAGAGAATTTTAGACCAATATCCCTGATGAACATCAATGCAAAAATCCTCAGTAAAATACTGGCAAACCGAATCCAGCAGCACATCAAAAAGCTTATCCACCATGATCAAGTGGGCTGCATCCCTGGGATGCAAGGCTGGTTCAACATACACAAATCAATGAACGTAATCTAGCATATAAACAGAACCAAAGACAAAAACCACGTAATTATCTCAATAGATGCAGAAAAGGCCTTTGACAAAATTCGACAGCCTTTCATGCTAAAAACTCTCAATAAATTCGGTATTGATGGAATGTATCTCAAAATAATAAGACCTATTTATGACAGACCCACAGCCAATATCATACTGAATGGGCAAAAACTGGAAACATCCCTTTGAAAACTGGCACAAGACAGGGATGCCCTCTCTCACCACTCCTATTCAACATAGTGTTGGAAGTTCTGGCTAGGGCAATAAGGCAATAGAAAGAAATAAAGGGTATTCAGTTAGGAAAAGAAGAAGTCAAATTGTCCCTGTTTGCAGATAACATGATTGCATATTTAGAAAACCCCATCAAAACCTCTTTAAGCTGATAAGCAACTTCAGCAAAGTCTCAGGATACAAAATCAATGTGCAAAAATCACGAGCATTCTTATACACCAATAGCATACAAACACAGAGCCAAACCATGAATGAACTCCCATTCACAATAGCTTCAAAGAGAATAAAATACCTATGAATCCAACTTACAAGGGATGTGAAGGACCTCTTCAAGGAGAACTACAAACCACTGCTCAGTGAAATAAAAGAGGACACAAACAAATGGAAGAACATACCATGCTCATGGACAGGAAGAATCAATATAGTGAAAATGGCCATACTGCCCAAGGTAATTTATAGATTCAATGCCATCCACATTAATGACTTTCTTCACAGAATTGGAAAGAACTGCTTTAAAGTTCATATGGAACCAAAAAAGAGCCCACATTGCCAAGACAATCCTAAGTCTAAAGAACAAAGCTGGAGGCATCACGCTGCCTGACTTCAAACTATACTACAAGGCTACAGTAACCAAAACAGCATGGTACTGGTACCAAAACAGAGATATAGACCAATGGAACAGCACAGAGTCCTCAGAAATAATACCATACATCTACAGCCATCTGATCTTTGACAAACCTGACAAAAACAAGAAATGGGGAAAGGATTCCCTAGTTAATAAATAGTGCTGGGAAAATTGGCTAGCCATAAGTAGAAAGTTGAAACTGGATCCTTTCCTTACTCCCTATATGAAAATCAACTCAAGATGGATTAGACACTTAAATGTTAGTCCTAAAACCATAAAAACCCTAGAAGAAAACCTAGGTAATACCATTCAGGACATAGGCATGGGCAAGGACTTCATGTCTAAAACACCAAAAGCAATGGCAACAAAAGCCAAAATTGACAAGTGGGATCTAATTAAACTAAAGAGCTTCTGCACAGCAAAAGAAACTACCATCAGAGTGAACAGGCAACCTACAGAATGGGAGAACATTTTTGCAATCTACTCATCTGACAAAGGGCTAATATCCAGAACCTACAAAGAACTCAGACAAATTTACAAGAAAAAACAAACAACCCCATCAAAAAGTGGGCAAAGGATATGAACAGACACTTCTCAAAAGAAGACATGCATACAGCCAACAGACACATGAAAAAATGCTCATCATCACTCGCCATCAGAGAAATGCAAATCAAAACCACAGTGAGATACCATCTCACACCAGTTAGAATGGCGATCATTAAAAAGTCAGGAAATAACAGGTGCTGGAGAGGATGTGGAGAAATAGGAACACTTTTACACTGTTGGTGGGACTGTAAACTAGTTCAACCATTGTGGAAAACAGTGTGGCGATTCCTCAAGGATCTAGAACTAGAAATACCATTTGACCCAGCCATCCCATTACTGGGAATATACCCAAAGGATTATAAGTCATGCTGCTATAAAGACACATGCACACGTATGTTTATTACGGCACTATTCACAATAGCAAAGACTTGGAATCAACCCAAATGTCCATCAGTGACAGACTGGATTAAGAAAATGTGGCACATATACACCATGGAATACTATGCAGCCATAAAAAAGAATGAGTTTGTGTCCTTTGTAGGGACATGGATGCAGCTGGAAACCATCATTCTCAGCAAACTATCACAAGAACAGAAAACCAAACACCGCATGTTCTCACTTATAGGTGGGAATTGAACAATGAGATCACTTGGACACAGGAAGGGGAACATCACACACCGGGGCCTCCTGTGGGGAGGGGCAGGGGGAAGGATAGCATTAGGAGATATACAAAATGTAAATGATGAGTTAATAGGTACAGCACACCAACATGGTACATGTATACATATATAACAAACCTGCATGTTGTGCATATGTACCCTAGAACTTAAAGTATAATTTTTAAAAAATGTGTGTGTGTATGTGTGTGTGTATATATATATATATATATAAAATAGAGTCATTTTTTGTGTCTTGTAATCTTTTTAGATTTAAGGTCTATTTTTTCTGGTATTAGTCTTGCCACCCCCTCTCTCTTTTGATTACTATTTGTATGGAATATCTTTTTGCATCCTTTCACTTTCAATCTATTTGTGTCTTTAGGTCTAAAGTGAGTCCTTTATAGACAGCATATAGATGGATCATGTTTTTGTGTCCACTCTTGGAATCTCTGCCTTTTGATTAGAGAGTTTAATCCATTTACATTTAAAGTAATTACTGATAAAGAGAAAACTACTTCTGTCATTTTGCTATTCGTCTTCTGCATGCCTTATAGCAGTTTTATCCCTCATTTCTGCATTACTGTTTTCCTTTCTGTAGTGAAATGTTTAAATTTCTTTCTCATATATATATATGTTGTTTTCAAGATTCTCTTTGTCTTGGGATGTTGAAAGTTGATTATAATGTGTCTCAGTGTGAGTCTTTTTAGTTTATCTTACTTGGAATTCATTGAGCTTCTTAGAGATATATATATGTATATATATGGTTTTTTTAATATGTACATATTATATAGCTATTTTCTTTGTGGCTTTCATGGGGATTACATTTAATATTATAACAATACAACACTCCAATTTGAATTCATGCCAACTTAACTTCAGTAACATACAAAAACTCTGGTTTGTTAACAGCTCCATCACTACCCCTTTCAGTTGCTGATGTCACAAAATCACATCTTTATATATCATATGCCCAAAAACATGAACTAATAATTCTCTTAAGTGCATTAGTCTCTTACATTATGTAAAAAAAAAAAAAAAAAAAAGTGGAGTTACAACTGTTGTTGCTATAACACTAACTTTAACAATTGCCCGTGTATTTACCTTTACTGAGATCTTTATTTTTTCATATGGCTTCATGTTACTGTCTAATGTTTGTATAAGGTGAGAGATGAGGATCCAGTTTCATTCTTCTACATGTGGCTTGCCGATTTTTTCACACCATTTTTTAAATAGGGTGTCCTTTTCCCTCAGTGTGGGTCTCTTTAGTTCATCTTACTTGGAATTCATTGAGCTACTTTGTTTGTTTGTTTGTTTTGTTTTGTTTTGTTTTCGTTTTTTGAGACAGGGTTTTGTTCTGTCACTCAGGCTGGAGTGCAGTGGCATGAGCTCAGCTCACTTTTTTGTTTTTATTAAATTACTGAGTATTCACATGTGTATTTTTGTCTCCCCACCATTTCCATGTCTAACAACTGGTACTACTATGTCCTATCATAACATTCCATACATACTTAAAACCAAACAAAGGGTGGAGTTCCATCTTTAAAAACTAAACAGGCATTTTGGACAACACATTCTTGGCAACGGAAACTGGACAACATTTATCAAACATGGTAGGGAAAGTTCTCACTCTGCATTATAAAAAAGCCAGACATCAACGGTTACAGAAATGAAATGAGATGAAAACTTTTTAATAAATCTTTTTTTTTTTTTTTTTTTTTTTGAGATGGAGTCTTGCTCTGTCGCCCAGGCTGGAGTGCAGTGACCGGATCTCAGCTCACTGCAAGCTCCCCCTCCCGGGTCTACACCATTCTCCTGCCTCAGCCTCCCGAGTAGCTGGGACTACAGGCGCCCACCACCTCGCCTGGCTAGTTTTTTGTATTTTTTAGTACAGACGGGGTTTCACCGTGTTAGCCAGGATGGTCTCGATCTCCTGACCTCGTGATTCGCCCATCTCAGCCCCCCAAAGTGCTGGGATTACAGGCTTGAGCCACCGCGCCCGGCCTAATAAATCGTTTAAAGTATTTTCTTAAAGAGACTTCCTCTACTGCCAGAGATCTTGAATAACCTCCTGGTCAGTCATCTAGAAGCAATTGTTCACATAACTGATGAGCTTGGCTTCCACTTTGGGAATAGAACTACCTTTTTCTATACTTGCTTGCATTTTTGCTTTAATGTCTTCTACAGAACTAGGTCCCTTTGGTGTTTCAGGAGATTTTTGCTGTTTTTTGAAGGATTCTTGTCCATTTGATCTTGGTGTTGATGGTGGTTTTGAGTCTTTTCCATTCTGATTTGACTTTTGTGCATTTTTGACTGGAGTATCTCATATAGATTTCTTCACTGGTGCTTTTTCTTCAGTTTCCTCATCATCAAAATCATCACCATCATCATCTTCATCAGCAGCAAGTTTTACTTTTTTCTGTGGAAGCTTGCTACCACCTCCAGGGGCAGACTGCTTTCCAGATATACTTAAGAGTTTCACATCCTCCTTCTCTTCATCTTCTGACTCTGCATCTTCCTCCACAGCTACTAAGTGGTGTCCACTAATATGCACTGGCCCTGAACCACACTTCAACTGTAAGACCACTGGTGGTGTTATTTCAAAGCCCCCAAGGGAAACCGTTGGCTGTACAGACATTTTCAAAGTTGCCAGTGTTACTGTAATTGGACTGCCTTCATAATTCATTGCTTCTGCTTCAACAGTGTCCAATTCATCCATTGCTCCAGCCCCTAAACTGATTGCTCTTAAAGATAACTGGTGCTCATTTTCATTATTATCCACCTTAAAGTGATCATCTTTGTTGGCCTTTAGTTCACAACTGAAAAGATAGTTCTGGGGCCTCAGAGGCCTCATCTCCATGTCCATGAATCTTCCATCAGGTGGTGGCACGCACTTAGGTGGGAGAGAAGGCGGATGGAGATAGACAACCACTGCTCAAGAGAACAGCTGCACAGGACGGAACCACACCAGGGCGATCTCAGCTCACTTTAACTTCTACCTCTTGGTTTCAAGCAATTCTCATGCCTCAGCCTCCTAAGTAGCTGGGATTACAGGCATGTGCCACCATGCCCACCTAATTTTTTTTTTTTTTTTTAGTAGAGGTTGACCAGGCTGGTCTCAAACTCCTGACCTCAAGTGATGCAGCCACCTCAGCCTTCCAAAGCACTGGGATTACGTACATGAGCCACTGTGCCCAGCTGAGCTTGTTAGATTTTTATATTTATGTATTTCATCAATGTTGGGTAGTTTTCAACTATTATTTCTTCAAATATTCTCTCTCCCCCATTTTCTCTCCCTTCCTCTTCTGGGATTCTCACAGTGCATATGTTGGTCCACTTGTGGCGTCCCATGGGTCCCTTAGGCTCTGTTCGCTTTTCTTCAGTCTTTTTTCTTTCTGTTCCTCTATATTAATTACCTTATCTTCTGTGTTTGCCATACTTTTGTCTTTCCATGTTTTATGATGGATAGTTTTTCCTCTCAGTGTTTTAGTTCACTGATTTTCTCATTGGCTTAATCTATTTATTAAGAAGAGCATAGATCTATTCATTGAGTTTTTAATTTTAGTTATTGTATTTTTAGACATAAAATTTATATTTTGTCTTCTTTTTAAATCTCCTAAGTTACTTTTCATGCTTTAAATTTCCTATTGAAATTTTCAAGGTTGGCTTTTATCTCCTTGAACACAGTAAGCATTGTTATTTTATAGCGTTTCTGGTAGTTCTAATATCCAAAGTCCTCTTGTTTAGTTCTGTGGTCTGTTATTTTTATTGATTCTCATTCATAGCTTTTTGCTTCCCTGTGTATATGGTGATCTTTGACTGTATGCTAAAATTTTATTTGTAGAACTAATCTAAGGCCAGGGATAATAATATCCTCCTTTATTTGCTTTTTCCAAGTAAATAAATTATATTAAGGTGTCCTGAACAATCTTAATATAATTTCGAGATCTGAGTTTTCCTGAGCCATTCAAAAGTTTAAAAGCCTAGCCACAAAGTCTTACAGTGACTGAATTTCTTTCCATTTACTCTTATCCCTTGAGCTCCTAGTCTGAAGCCAGAGTTGGTGTCATCAATGTCTATACTCTAGTTGGGCCCAGAATTCTGACTTCTATCTCCCTAGTTTTGAGAGGCTCCCAAAAGCTCCAGTCAGGTTCTCAGCTGCCTCTTCTGAACTGAGAAATACACTCAGGGCCAAAGCAGCTTTTAGTATGGAAATTTAAATTTCTGCTTCCCGTCCTTTCCAAATCTACATCTGGTATTTCCTATGTTAGTTATTTGATACTTTTAATGAGATGTTTTTCATATTTTCTGAATTTTTATTTGTCCTCATATAAAAGATTATTTCAAATTTCTTTGCTCATCAAGGAAAGTAGAGAATCCTCTGAAGATTTGTTATAGCCATTTATGTCTTAAAGATTTTATCTGAATTTTTAAGTTTAATATAAAGTATTAAACTTCTAGGTATTCTCATCAAGGAAATACTGACCCAGGGTAAGAAATAAGAAGTGTTAGGAGAGAAGAAGGGAGAATTAGGTGGCCAGAGTCTGTGGTAGAGACAGCACCCTCAAGAAATTCCCAGACAGAGAAAAGAGACAACTTTTGACAGGGTTTTCAAATCATTATAGTTGCCTCTGGGAAGTAGGAAGCCGCATATATTTCCTTCATACTTCACAGAAAGTAGTAGCAAGATCAAAGAGAGAGTCTGTGCTTTCTTTCTGGCGATTACGGTGAGGTTGAGGAAATGAGATACCGAGAAAGAGTGAGGTCCACATATAGACCATAAGAGGCAAGAGACCCAGAAGTGGGGCTTGTCTGGGCTAACTTGGTCAGCCTCTTCAATCAAATGTGACCCTAGCAGTTATTATATTATCTGGGTGATGACCAGGGGAGGATTGTTAGACCCCCGTCCTGATCCAGACACTAAATTTTATCATGAAATAAAGCACACTAATGGTCGCATGTGGGGAAAAGGGGCAGAAATCTCAGCACTACTTCCGTCATTAAAAATGGGAGGGGGCACCTGGATTTGAACCAGGGACCTCTTGATCTGCAGTCAAATGCTCTACCCCTGAGCTATACCCCCAGGCCTGACTCTATGTCTTAATTTCACCTTTACAACTGTGTAGCTGATGGCTGTTTCTGGACTCACAGTCATGTTCCTGAGGGGTGTGGGGAGCCTGCCCATGAAAGCCAGGCCCTCACTGCCATCACTCGCTCCCTGGTCTACCTGTGAACACCTACTGACCAGATTTCATGTGCCAGGCATATCCTTACCTCTGCCACCCCTATTCCATCTGCCCTGCAGTGGGCAGTCACTGGCTGTCCCAGCTTAACAGAGAAGCCTGGTTTCCCTCCTGCCTTCCTGCACTAGGGTGCTGAGGAGCGGAGAAGTCTCTGCATAGATAGACTAGCAGGTGTGAAATGAGACCTGGCCACAACCTCAAACCCTGAGACACAAGATGACCTATTGTCCCCCTTTCTACTGCATGAGTCAGATTGTGGGGTTGATCCCCCATATTAGGCTAAATATCGTGGAGAAGTAAGGTGAACAGCTTCAGAATCCTTTTCAAGAAGAAAATTGATTGGGGTGCTGGGGAAACACTGTGGTCAGCAGCTGTGAGCCATGCAAGGTATGGAGGCTGGGTTTTAAGACTCATTTCAGAGGGCGGGTGGCTCTGCATGGGCAGCAAGAATAGGGAGACAGCAGGGGTGGGAGCTTCCTCCCATCCGAACAGCTGGGTCCTGCATGGTGGGCAGAGCCAAGAGAGACCCCACCACCACTGGTAGACAAGCCAAAAAAGGCTTTAACTCACCTATCAACCCTTCCCAATGCCTCACCCCATCCATCTTCTCTCCCATAGATACAGTCTCCAATAAAGTCCACGAAGCTCACAAGGACTTTGGGTAAGTAGTGAATTTGTCCAGAAATACTGCGGAGGGTCCCCAACACCCATGGGCTGCTTGTACCAAGTTTGCCTGTCTCTCTGAAGTAATGTCATATTTACCATGCTTTTTTGTTTTCTCAAGGCCACTTCAACATGCCAGAATTAGGCCGGGCGTGGTGGCTCAAGCCTGTAATCCCAGCACTTTGGGAGGCCGAGGCGGGCAGATCACAAGGTCAGGAGATCGAGACCATCCTGGCTAACGCGGTGAAACCCCGTCTCTACTAAAAACTACAAAAAACTAGCTGGGCGAGGTGACGGGCGCCTGTAGTCCCAGCTACTCGGGAGGCTGAGGCAGGAGAATGGCGTAAACCCAGGAGGTGGAGCTTGCAGTGAGCTAAGATCTGGCCACTGCACTCCAGCCTGGGTGACAGCGCAAGACTCCGTCTCAAAAAAAAAAAAAAAAATGCCAGAATTGACCGTAGCCTCCCTCTGTTGGCCCAAGGTCGTGATATTTTCAGCCAGCCAGCTCTGCTGAAGGAGCTGAAACTGGCCCCTTAGCTGAGTGTCCTGGGCCCCAACCCCTGCCTAGATGGAACCTCTCCCTCAACAGCCTTGCATGGGCACATTTCCCCTGGCAGTGAGGCCACTGGCTGACTCCTCCCCACACCTAAACCTGCAGCCCTCACTCTCCACTATGTCATCTCTTCCCACCCCTTATAACACTGAGTGGAGACTTATTGGAGTAACTCAGCCAGGAAATGGGCCTAAGGGCATGAAGTAGCCAAGGGTCTGTGCCTCAGGCTCTATGGGACAGGAGCAGGGAAGGAGCTAACATCAGCCCAGGCTGGGAAGACAAGGGAAGGTCACTTTTGTTAAAGGCCTTGTACCTTGATACATTTTGATTCACTACTACATTAAGTTTGGACATTTAGGTTATTTCCAATTATTTACTATTTGGAGGAGTGTTGTGATGAACAATGAATTTGTCAAAGGGTCTTGCTATTGATGCTCTGCCACGTCTCTGTTCAGCAGTGGCCAGATGTGTGCTGAGAAGTAAGGCAGGAACTAGAACAATTTACTTGAGTCCTGCCAGATAATATCTGCACATCATCACACTTGGCCCTGGACTTAGAGGACCTTTACCATTCAAAGAGGAGAGTGCAAGCCTGTTGGAGCTGCATATGCAGGACTGCAAAAACATGAGAGGCCAAGTAAACAGGGAGAGAGAATTGCCCCCGGCACTGGCAAAATATTAACAAATATAGGCCATTAATAAGCTCAATGAAGGCTGTTTCCTTGGATCAGGTGAAAGGAAAGCTGGATTGGAATGGGAGCAAGGATGTGAAGTCGGTGAGAAGAGTTGATTGATTTGAGTGGTTTTTCAGGAAAACAATAGCAGAAAAACTGAGCAGGAACTGGAGGGTCATGGAATCAAGAGAAACTTTTAAAAGATGAATGATAGTAATGCATGTTATATGCTTATGATAATAATACCGTAGAGAGGGAGCAAATGATACAGGAGAGTGAAGACATCATCATGGTGTGGTCCTTAAGGAAGCAAGGGGTGGAATTTAATTCACAAGTAATAGGTTGGCCTTGGGTAAGAATGGGAACCCTTCTTATAACAGAGGGAAAGGCAAATTATATGAATACAGATGGAGACTGTTTGGTTGGAGTTGATAGAAGAAAGATGGAAGTGATTCTCATCTTATTGCCTTTATTTTCTGATTATTGAAGATATTTGTCAACTTAAGTAACAGAAAGTGAGACTTTGTAAAAGAAAATGATGTTTATTTGGGAGTAAGTATTGCAATGGGAATACGTGTGCCATAGTAAACTATTTGCATATTCAAGGAGGTAAAGGAAGACAAAGGTTATTAAAGGAAAAGTGAGGATTATATAATTATTTTGAGATAATTCTTGGCTACAAGGATAAATAACAAAAGCAGCACCAGTGCAAGACTGGACAGGCAGTAACTGAACAGATGTCCCTGTAGAAGCATTTTTGTGTGTGTAAGTTTGCAATGGCCTTTGTGCAAAGTTATGGGTTTTGCAGAGTCTTTTGTGATAGTTCTTGTTATCAGGCATTCATGCATAAGAACCCTCCCTTTCGCTGGGCATGGTGGTTCACACCTGTAATCCCAGCACTTTGGAAGGACAAGGCAAGAGGATCACTTAAGCCCAGGAGTTCAAGACTAGGCTGTGCAATATAGTGAGACCTTGTCTCTAGAAAATATTTTTAAAATTAACTAGATGTGGTGGCATGTGCCGGTAGTTCCAGCTACTTGGAAAGCTAAGGCAAGAGGATTGCTTGAGCCTGGGAGGCACAGGTTGCTGTGAGTCAAAACTGCACCACTGCATTCCAGACTGGGCAACAGAGTGAGACAAAATCTCAAAATTTTTAAAAAAAAGAACCCTCCCTTCCTTTTTATGGCCTTCTCCAGCTCTATTTGTCAGTGTTTATTTATTTATGTATTTATTTAGAGATGGAGTCTCACTCTGTCACCTAGACTGGAGTACAGTGGTGTGATCTCGGCTCACCGCAACCTCCACTTCCTGGGTTTAAGAGATTCTCCTGCCTTAGCCTCCCGAGTAGTTAGGACTACAGGCGTGTGCCACCATACATGGCTAATTTTTTGTATTTTTAGTAGAGATGGGGTTTCTCTGTGTTAGCCAGGATGGTCTTGATCTTCTGACCTCGTGATCTGCCCACCTCGGCCTCCCAAAGTGCTGGAATTACAGGCATGAGCCATCGCACCTGGCCTGTCAGAGTTTTTAATACAAGTAGCTCCATTTTGATTCTGACAACTTCCACCTTTCCCCCTTTTGATCAAGGTCTTTCTCTAAAAGCATTGCTGATCAAATCACTCCGTAGTTAGGATTTTGTTCCTTGGTGCTGAGATGGACCTGTTCCAAATTGCTGCTCTGGTCCCATTTTGGAGGGAAATGATTGGCCACAGTGGTGTGAGCCACTGTGCCTGGCCTAAAGATTTTTATTTAGTTAATTGATATTAAAATTATTAGAAGTCTGTATTTAAGTGTACTTGTTAGCATCTCATCCATGAATCTGATTCCAAATGCTTTTAGAGAACAATCAAAACAATAACAGTGGATGACAAAAACTTAAAATAATCATGTTTAAAAATCTGATGTAAGTTCATTATCATCAGCAATTGACACAGAAATTTGGTTATTTTTGTGGCATACAACATAACCCAAATTATGTCTAGTGACATTATATCTTTAGGAGTTTAATACAATTTTGGAACATTCAGGTCAATAACATATGACAAATGTGGCTGGGTGTGGTGACTCACACCTGTAACCCCAGCACTTTGGGAGGCCAAGGTGGGTGAATTAACTGAGGTCAGGAGTTTGAGACCAGCCTGGCCAACACAGTGAAACCCTGTCTCTAAAAAAAATACAAAAATCAGCCAGGTGTGGCAACACACACCTGTAATCCCAGCTACTCGGGAGGCTGAGGCAGAAGAATCCCTTGAACCCAGGAGGCAGAGGTTGCAGTGAGCTGAGATCACACCACTGCACTCCAGCCTGGGCAACAGAGTGAGACTCCATCTCAAAATATAAAAATTAAAATAACATATCACAAATGTGACTGAAAAAAATCTAGCGTCACTTATCATCTGGCAATGCATCCCATATAATTTGCCAAACTAGCCTAATCATTTACTATCTCTATAAAATGAGAGATACATCTTTTGATGCTCTCCTGGGGCTCAACTGGAAAAATCACAAAGCAAATTCCAGGTCAGAAAGACTTAATTTAGAATTTTTATACTGGGGAAGCCTGTCAAAGATGCCAAAAGTTTTTAAACACCTGATTAAAACAGGATCACAGGTCACTGTGAAATAATAGTCATTCATTTAACCATAGTGATAGTTAAAAAAATTCAAAAGCAATACAGAAAGTTACATGGATTTTTTTTGTAGCCTTAAAGCTTTCAAAGCTCAGTTTTCCTAAGTAATCAAAAACCTAATAAAGACAACATAGAAAATCATCTTGATAAAAGGTAAAATCTTTGTTTCTTAGAACAGTTACCAAAAAGATAAGACAAACATCCTGCAGTGTGATTGCTTATTCTTACAGGAAGCTCACTTATATAACATGGAAGTTGAACCTGATGAAAAAGTTCTTTAAACTTAAAAACACACAGAAAGATTGTGTGTCCAAGGTTATGAGTGTACAACACATTATAGAGGAATGTAAACAAAAAACTAGTACCCTGAGCAGCAGAATGCATGGCTCTTGGTAAAAGCATGGGAAGTTCCTGGTTACATGAAACAATTCAGAAACATCAAGAAATCAAGTTATATTAAACAAAAACATTTCTCTTCTAGACCTTCAAGATAAGCATTTCAGTGTCAGGCCATACCAGCAGAGTTAGAACTAGAGGACTGAGCTGATGAAAAAGTTAAAATTATCACCCCAGCCAGGCAAAACGATGAATATATTATTTTCAAATCACCTGCAGGGAGACACAGCCAAAGTTCAACTTGTGAGATATGAATCTGGGAAGTTGAATTTCTAAGATATGTACCTTGAGGTAGAGGAAAACTCTACCTCAAGAAATAAAATTACCATTCTAAATGATGAAGACAACATTTTCAACTGAAACTAGGGAAATTAAATACATCTCAGGATGAAATGTGACATAAATAGAAACTGTAAAACAGGAAGAGTCTGCAGTTTAGAATATGGCTGTTAAACATTTCATAATTAAAATCAAAACTTCTTATAATTTTACTTCAAGAAAACCTTGTTCTAACATAAGGGACCACATTTTTAGTTTTATATTAGCATATTTTTAACATAAAACCTCAATGTTTAGAAATAATTTTAATAATTGCCTTCTAATTATAGCCTACTTGATCACACACAAAAAAGTTCTTTCATAAATGCATCCTTCATAAATCTTTCACAACTTGCACAGACCTTCCATGACATGCTTAGACTTTCTGCTTTGTCCTATACTTTTTCTTTCCCAAATAAGAAGTCATTTTACTTTAGGCCAAAAATGTACCACACAAGATTATTTCTCATATAAAATTATTCTCTTTTCTTTTTAACCTTCCTTACCAAAAATACAGCTCCATATCTATTAGTTTCTTCATATCTCTCTTCTACTTACTGGTTATTTCTATATTGTTTCTGTTTCATTCCTAAACACACATCTCGAAACAGCCTTTAAATAATCTCTGAATTGGACAAAATTACTGGTTTTTCTCAATAAAGAACACATTTTTAAAGCCTTTCTTCTAATTTTTCTCATCAAAACACATGATTTTTGTGTATTTTGTAGACAGAATCATATATATTAATTAGTATTTTTAACTATTAGTAACCTTAAATTCTAGTGAAAACCTAGGAAGGAAAAAATTTTGAACTGCCTGTCACGTATTAGTATTTTATAGATTGAGAACCATGTTATAATTGTTAGAAATATGTTTTCCCATAACATAATTTTTATTTTGTATTAGTAGACCCAAATGTATTTAGTCTTCCTATAAAATTTAAGAAGCCAAGAATAAGCTTATATTTATGTTTAGCAATTTATGTTTTAGTATTTTGTCTTATTTAAAAATAACCCAGACATTTAGTATCACTTAATTTAACATACATAATGTTAAGATTTCAAATTGCATGAAAAGTTTAATAAATGTGAATCCCATTTATATTGATTTAAACAATTATACCCAGATTATTTATGAAAACTAAAATAGTAGAAAAAACTAGTAATTATTTTAAGTTATTTCCCTTTTAGCCCTTTTCTGTAGCCTGTGAATATCAGGTATTCACCTGAGTAACAACCTTAACTTTGAATATGTGGATATTTTGCCAATACCTCAGAAGATACAACTGGTTTCACTAAATCAACAATGTTAAATTCATCTTATTTATCAAAGAGTTACAAAAACAAAGATTATTCTGTTTGGGGGCAGGGCTTCTAGTTTTATTACCTTAAACCATTTAGCAGAGGCAAATATAATCCCATTTGGCCAGGCCAGGCACAGTGGTTCACGCCTGTAATCCTACCACTTTGGGAGGCTGAGGCAGCTGGATCACCTGAGGTCAGGAGTTCAAGACCAGCCTGGCCAATATGGCAAAATCCTGTCTCTACTAAAACTACAAAAATTAGCTGGGTATGGTGGCGGACACCTGTAATCCCAGCTACTCAGAACACTGAGGCAGGAGAACTGCTTGAACCTGGGAGGCAGAGGTTGCAGTGAGGCAAGATCATGCCACTGCACTCCAGCCTAGGCAACAGAGTAAGACACTGTCTAAAAAACTAATAACAAAATAATCTTATCTGGCCAGCAAACCCAGGCAAAAGTATATGCTGACCATTTTGAAGGCATTTCTATTTTTATCAACAAATTAAAACTAGCTTATTTATCAAAGATTTATGTAAGTCACATAAACTAACAGGTATTTGGGTTAATTATTATATATTTTCTGTGACTGCTCATTTAATTGCTTTGCCCCTGTGTGGTAAAGCAATTTTTATGCTGGATGGAGACACTTTCCTTATATTATTACTCTGAGCTCAAGGTGTTGACTTGTTTGATCTGGTAGCCTAACTTTTATAAATATTTATTTAGTTATTTTCCTTTAGAATGTCAATCCTTTAATTAATTGTTCCATCACCTTGAGCAGTTGTTAGTTGGGCAAACCTAAATTTTCATTTCCAAAAGGTATCTAGGTTGTTAGTTGCCATGGAGGTATTGTAATATGTAAAGCTATTAATTTGAAAGCCCTTTAAGACTCCTTTTTAAATAATCTTGGCTGGGGGCTGGACATGGTGGCTCATACCTGTAATCCCAGCTGTGGGAGGCCGAGGCAGGAGGATAGCTTGAGGTCAGGAGTCCAAGACCATCCTGGGTAACATAGTGAGGACCCTGTCTCTACAAAGAAACAACAAAATTAGCTGGGTGTGATTGTACTCACCTGTGGTTCTAGCTACTCAAGAGGCAGGAGGATCACTTAATCCCAGGAGTTGGAGGCTGCAGTGAGCTATGATCATGCCATTGCACTCAAGCCTAGGTGACAGAGTGAGACCCTATCTTTATATATATATATATAAAGATATATATATACACACACACACACACACACACACACACACACACCCCTATCTATCTATCTATCTATCTAGAGAGAGAGAGAGAGAGAGAGAGAGAGAGAGAGAGAGACAGAGGCTGGAATGCCATAACCAGTGAATTCATCCTAATGCCAAGAGAAGTCATCAGAGTCAAAAAAAAAAAAGCAGAAAAAAGTAGAGTGAGAACTTGGAAGGCTCAACCCTATAGTTGGTTGCAGTTTTCTTAGAGACTGTGAATAATGACCATTTGTGCTCTAAATTTTTATTGGTGTAATTTGCCCATTTTAAAATGTGCATGAGAATAAGCTATAATACAGCTGACTGGAATCCCAAAGGAAGGTTTTTGTGGTATGCCTTTAGAATTTGATAATCGCATTCCATTTCTTGTTAATCTCTCAAGGGCAAAAAAAAAAAATCATAGAAATCCTGTCAAAGAATGTCAGTAATTTGAACTGGCGTGAT
This sequence comes from Papio anubis, assembly GCF_008728515.1. Classification (NCBI taxonomy): domain Eukaryota; kingdom Metazoa; phylum Chordata; class Mammalia; order Primates; family Cercopithecidae; genus Papio; species Papio anubis. The sequence goes on from NC_044979.1 coordinate 9,591,282, forward strand.
AGATAGCAGTGACCACCTAGTAGCTTTTAATTGGTCATCTTATGTTCACCATTTAGAATGTTTTTTTTTTTTCTCTCAGAACATGTTCAGAAACAAACAAGGGAGAAAAGAGCCAAATCACTTACGGATACACGTGACCTAACCAAAATGAAACCAAAAGTAAGAGTGCTCATAAAAATTTTAAGCCAGGTATGCAGACTGACATGGTTTGGATCTGTGTCCCCACTCAAATCTCATGTCAAATTGTAATCCCCAATGTTGGAGCAGGGCCTAGTGGGAGGCAATTGGATCATGGGGGTGGTTTCTCATGAATGGTTTAGCACCATCCCCTCGGTGCTGTTCTCGTGATAGTGAGTGAGTAAGTGAGTTCTCTTGAGAACTGGTAATTTAAAAGTGTGTAGCACCTCCCCCACCTGGCTTGCTCCTGCTCCAGCCACATAAGAAGTACCTGCTTCCCCTTCACCTTCCATCATTGTTGAAAGTTCCCTGAGGCCTCCCCAGAAGCCAAGCAGATGCCAGCATCATGCTTCCAGTACAGCTTGAAGAACTGTGAGCCAATCAAACCTCTTTTCTTTTTAAATTCTTCAGTCACAGGTATTTCTTTATAGCAATGCAAGAACAGACTAATGTACAGACCAAACAAAATGTTAAACCAGGCATGGAAAACCAGACAGAACATAAATTCTGTAGAAACCAGAGTACTGAAACCAGAAGAACATTGTCCTTATACTAGAAATGGTTTGCCAGAAAAACAAAGTCTTCTGTCATCCCAGGAGAGATGCAAAGTTCTCTATTGAGGAGGCCTTATAGCCAAATCAGAACATGAATAAAATAAAAAAGAACTCACCAAAGAAAGGGAGTCCAAAAACTCAAGAGGAGATTCACCAGGGCAGAAAAGGTAACTGACAGAAGCAGAGTGCAAAGAGCTCAGGTGGTACCACACTTGATTCTGGAGCCACCAACCCATTGAAGCTGAGCTCACTTCAGTCCCACTCCTGAGACACCATTTTGTCAAACTAAGAAATACAGAGGGAGACTCTAAAAAGTATGCTTATTTGGAAATAGAGCATTGCAATGGGAATATGTGTGCCCTAGTAACTATGTGTGTATTCATGGTAGCAAAGAAAGACAAAAGTTTTTAATGAAAAAAGTGAGAATTATATAATTGCTTTGAGACAATTATCCTTGACACTAAGGATCAATAATAAGAGGGTGCCAGTCCAAGGTTAGCAGTTTCTGGACAGATGTTCTCACAGAAGTATATTTTGTGTGTGTAAGGTTGCAATGACCTTTGTGGAACCTTGTGGGTTTTGCAGTCTTCTGTGATAGTCCTTGTTATCAGGCACTGGTGCAGAGAACCCTCTCTTCATGACCTTCCCCAACTCTATTTGTAAGTGTTTTTTAACACAAGTGATTCCATTTTGATTCTGACAACTTTTGCATATTCAACTACAATAGAAGATGATAAGGGCATGTCGAGGATTTGAGAAGAGAATAAAAGAGGTAAAAGAGCCATCTCGGGAGGTGATAAGGCAAGTGTATTACATAAACTAACAAGCTTGCCTGGCAATGTTAAGTGCCAAGTAGCGGTCACAGGTGAGTCTAATCAACATAGTTGTATGACTTTTCCCCAGCAATGATCTGCTGTCTCAGATTCCTGGGATCTATAGAATGGCTGCAGCTGGTGCACTGTTCCAAGGAGGGAGGAGGGAGAATGGCCACTTCCATGCATCCAGAAGGGTACTTGCCACCCTGCTATGAGCTGCTGTTGAGACTGGGATGCAAGCACACTGCACTCCCCACAGCTTCTTGCTCACACTGCTTGTCTGGGTGGTGCCCCATTCTCTCTCTGGTCCTAGGCCCAAGATGCCATTTTGAGGGTTTAACACTGGGTTGGGCCCCACCTTCAGCCTGAATTTAAACTGATGTGGCCATGGCCACTGCCCAGTTGAGGGATAAGGAAGCCAGACTCTCCTATGCATACCTATAACAATATCCGGTGCCCTGCCACAGACTTCTGTGAGACTGACAGTCCAGCAAACCACACTCCCCACAGCTTTTTCCCATGATTTCCTGAGAGGGGCTCCACCTGCTCCAGTCACAAGCTCACAGCTGGCACCATTTTGAGAAAGAGACATTATTTGGCAACGTGGCAGCAGTGGCCATAACAGGCATTTTAGTCTCAGCTAGACATTGGAGCACTTGCTTTGGAATGGGGGAAAAGCCCTCCACAGCCAGAATTGAGCAACAAATATGGAGGTGCACAGCAGTAGGTGCGGGAATTAGGCTCTCTCCTGCTGCAGGCTGCAGCAGGAGAGCGGCTGAAGCCAAGGTTTCTCCTGGATGGCAACACAGGGGCAGTTTTGTGACCTGGAACCAGTCTGCGTGTGTGAGTGCTGGGTGCCCCAGCCTACTCTCTTGGTCAGTTGGGGGGTGCCCCACCACCATTTGAGAAGCTGGAGGGCAGTGCACTCCACTCCCATGGAAATCTAACTCTTGGCATGGTCCCCTCTAAGAAGGTGGGGAGCACAGTATGTCAAAGCCACCCTTAGGTCAAAGGAAATGCAAGCACCATGCTAGCTTCTGTAGAAGGCACACCAAAGACCAGAACAGACATCAAGGGGGGGGGTCATCTCTTACCGCTGGTGCCCCTCCTCGATGCACTGTTGCATACTCAGCAGTGGCTCCTCCTGTTGGGGTGGAAAGAGACAGTGTCTCCAGCTGCTCCACCCCACTGAAGATGAATGCATGCCTGAAGAGGGCGCCCTTTTCATTTCGACATTGCCTCTACCCCCATCCCTACCTGTCGGCTCTTACTCTTAAGCGCACCTGCTAGACAGAAGCCTGACTTACACCACCAAGTAAAATTACATCACTACTACAAGCAACATCTGAGAAAGCTACCTATCTGCATCCAAGGAACAATGTAGACAACAAGAGCCATGGTATCCTGTAAGCACCCAGAAATATAGCCAACCAATCAATCACACACAATATACACCAGAGTCATACCCCTAAGGGATAAAAGAATAAAATGTCATGAAACCGCACCCAAATGATAGCAAATTTAAAAAAAAAAAAAAAAAAAAAAAAAAGGCATCAGCTCTCTCAGCTGAAAAGGAGCCAGCACAAGAACTCTGGCAATACAAAAAGCCAGGGTGTTTCATCACCTCCAAAGGATCCCACCAGCTTCTAAGCAATGGATCCCAACCAAAATGAAATGTCTGAAATGACAGATATAGAATTCAAAATATAGATGGCAAGAAAACTCAATGAGATCCAAGAGAAAGTTGAAACCCAACACAAAGAAGCCAGAAAAACCATCCAAGATTTGAAAGAAGACATAGCTATATTAAGAAAGAACCAAACAAAACTTCTGGAATTGAAAGACTCCCTACAGGAATTTCAAAATACAGTTGGAAGCCTTAACGACAGACTAGGCCAAGCAGAATAAAGAATTTCAGAGCTCAAAGACCACTCTTTTTACTCAACCCACACAAATTTTTAAGTATTCTTTTTAAATGAACAAAGCCTTCAAGAAATATGGGATTGCGTAAAGCAACCAAATCTATGACTTACTGGTATTCTTGAGAGAAAAGAAGAAAACGTAAGCAACGTGGAAAATATATCTGAGGGTATAAATCAGGAAAACTTCCCCAATCTTGCTAGAGAGATTGACAGGCAGATATAAGAAATCCAGAGAACTCTTACGAGATACTACACAAGAAAGTCATCTCCAAGGCACATAGTCACCAGACTATCCAAGGTCAAAGTGAAAGAAAAAAAAAATCTTAGAGGCAACTAGAGAAAAGGATTATATCAGTTCTAAAGGAAAACCCATCAGACTAACAGTGGACTTCTCAGCATAAACCTTACAAGCCAGAAGAGATTGAGGGCCCATTTTTAGCATTCTTAAAGAAAAAGAATGCCAGCTAAGAATTTTATATCCCACCAAAGTAAGCTTCGTAAACAAAAGAGAAATAAAGTCTTTCTCACACAAGCAATTGCTAAGGGAATTTGTCACCACCAGACTGGCCCTACAAGAGATGCTTAACAGAGTTCTAAACATGGAAACAAACGAACGAAATTTGCCTCCACAAAGGCACATGCAAGCACATAGCCCACAGACTCTATAAAGCAACTACACAATTGAAACTACAAAGCAACTACATGGCAATGCTATGACAGGAACAAAACCTCACATATCAACATTAACCTTGAAAGTAAACTGCCTATCAGGTGTGGCGGCTCACGCCTGTAATCCCAGCACTTTGAGAGGCCAAAGCGGGTAGATCACGAGATCAGGAGATTGAGACCATTCTGGCTAACACAGTGAAACTCCGTCTCTACTAAAAAAAAATACAAAAAATTAGCCGGGCGTGGTGGTGGGCGTCTGCAGTCGCAGCTACTCGGGAGGCTGAGGCAGGACAACGGCGTGAACCTGGGAGGCGGAGCTTGCAGTGAGCCCAGATCGCATCACTACACTCCAGCCTGGGTGACAGAGCAAGACTCAGTCTCAAAAAAAAAAAAAAAAAAAAAAAAAGAAGAAGAAGAAAAAAAAAGAAAGTAAACTGCCTAAACACTCCACTTAAAAGGCATAGAGTGGCAAATTAGATTTAAAAAAAAAACAAAACCCTTCCTTCTGCTGTCTTCAAGACACCCATCTCACATGCAATGACACCCACAGCCTTAAAGCAAAGGGATGGAGAAAGATCTATGATGCAAATGGAAAACAAAAAAAGAACAGAGGTCACGATTCTTCTATCACATAAAATCAATTTTAAACTAACAAGAGTAAAAAAGGACAAAAAAGGACATTACATAATGATAAAGGATTCAATTCAACAAGAAGACTTAACTATCCTGGTCCAGGCACGGTGCCTCACGCCTATAATCCCAGCACTTTGGGAGTCTGAGGCAGGTGGATTGCTTGAGGCCAGCCTGGCCAACATGGTGAAACCCCATCTCTACTAAAAAATACAAAAATTAGCCGGGTATAGTGGTGCACGCCTGTAATCCCACCTACTCAGAAGGCTGAGGCAGGAGAACTGCTTGAACCCAGGAGGTGGAGATAGCAGTGAGCCAAGATCACACCACCACACTCCAGCCTGGGCAACAGAGTGAGACTCCATCTCAGAAAAAAAAAAAAAAAAAAAAAGACTTAACTATCCTAAGTATATACTCACCCAACATTGGAGCACCCAGATTTATAAAACAATTACTTCCAGACCTAAGAAAAGATTTTGACAACCATATAATAATTTGTGTGACTTCAACACCCCACTGACAGAATTAGGTCAGGGAGGTAGGAAACTAACAGAGAAATTCCAGGCTTAAATTTGACACTTGGCCAATTAGATCTAATACATGTCTGCTGAACACTCCACCGAAATTATCACGGAATGTACATTCTTCTCTTCTGCACATGAGACATACTCTAAGATTGACCACGTGCTTGGTCATAGAGCAAGTCTCACAAAATTCTAAAAAATCAAAATTATACCAAGCATTTTCTCAGACCACAGTGGAATAAAAATAAAAATAAATATCCAGAGGACTCTCAAAACCACAAGAATATACAAAAACTAAACAACTTGCTCCTGAATGACTTTTTTATAAACAACAAAATTAAGGCAGAAATTTAAAAATTATCCGAAACAAAGAAAGTAGAGACACAACATACCAAAACCTCTGGGATGTGGCAAAAGCAGTATTAAATGCCTACATAAAGAAGATAGGAAGATCTTAAATCAAAAACTTAACCTTGCACCTAAAGGAAATAGAAAAACAAGAACAAACTACACCCAAAGCTAGCAGAAGAAAAGATAACCAAAATCAGAGCAAAATGAAATTGAGACCCCAGAAAACCATAGAAAGAAACAACAGAACCAAAAATTGGTAATTTGAAAGGATAAACAAGATTGATAGACTGCTAGCTAAAGTAACAAAAGAAAAAAGAGAAGATCCAAATAAGCACAATCAGAAATGACAAAGGAGACATCACAACTGATCTTACAGAAATACAAAAGGTTCTTAGAGACTACTATGAGCATCTTTGTGCACACAAACTAGAAAATCTAGAGGAAATGGATAAATTCCTGGAAACATACAGCATCCCAAGAGTGAAACAGGAAGAAACAGAATTCCTGAACAGGCCAATATCAAGTAATGCAATTAAATAATTAAAAACCTACCAAAAAAATGCCCTGGACCAGATGGATTCACAGCCAAATTCCACTAGATGTACAAAGAAGAGCTAGTACCAATCCCAATGAAACAATTCCCAAAAATTGAGGAGGAGGGACTCCTCCCTAACTCATTCTATGAAAACAGTATCACCCTGATACCAAAATGAAGATACAATAAAAAAAAACTATAGACCAATATTATTCCTGATGAACATAGACACAAAACTCCTCAACAAAATAATATCGTACTGAATTCAGCAACACATCAAAAAGCTAATTCACCACAATCAAGAGGGCTTTATTCATGGGATGCAAGAGTGGTACAACATATGCAGTCGATAAATGTGACTCAACACATAAACAGAATTAAAAACAAAAGCCATATGCTCATCTCAATAGATGCAGAAAAAGGTATTTAATATAATCCAAAATCCCTTCATGACAAAAAACCTGCAATACACTAGGCATCAAAGGAACATTCCTCAAAACAATAAGAGTCATCTCTGACAAACCCAAGTCAATGTTATACTGACTGGGCAAACGTTGGAAGCATTCCCCCTAAGAATTGGAGCAAGACAAGGATGTTCATTATCATCTCTCCTATTTAACATAATACTGGAAGTCCCAGCCAAAGCAATCAGGCAAGAAAAGGCATCCAAATAGGAAAAGAGGATGTCAAATTATTTATCTTCACTGACAATATGATTCTATACCCAGAAAACCCTAAAGATTCTACCAAAAGACTCCTAGACCTGATAAACTACTTCAGTAAAGTTTCAGGACACAAAATCAACATGGAAAAATCAGTAGCATTTCTATACACCAACGACATTCCAGCTAAGAGCCAAATCAGGAATACAATCCCATTTATAATAGTCACACATGCAAAAATACATCCAGCCAAGGAGTTGAAAGACCTCTACAAAGAGAACTACAAAATACTGATAAAAGAAATCAGATGACACAAACGAATGGAAAAAATATTCCGTACTCATGGATTAGAAGAATCAATATCATTAAAATGGCCATACTGCCCAAAGCAATCTATAGATTTAATGTCATTCCTATCAAATTACCAACGTGATTTTTCACAGAATTAGAAAAAACTATTCTAAAATTTATATGGGGCCAGGTGTTGTGGCTCATGCTTATAATCCCAACACTTTGGGAGGCTGGGGTGGGTGGATTGTTTGAGTCCAGGAATGTCAGGCCAGCCAGGGCAACATGGCGAAACCCCATCTCTACAAAAAAATACAAAAATTAGCTGGGCATGGTTGTGTGTACCTGTAGTCCCAGCTACTCAGGAGGCTGAGGTGCGAGGATCACTTGAGCCCGAGAGGTGGAGGTTGCAGTGAGCTAAAATTGTGCCACTGCCCTCCAGCCTGGGTGACAGAGCAACACCCTGTCTTAAAAATAAATAAATAAATGAATAAATTTAACTTAATTCATATGGAACCATAAAAGAAACAACCAAATACCACATGTTCTCACTTATAAGTGGAAGGTAAATATTAGATACACATGGACAGAGAGATGGGAACAGTAAAGTAGCCAAAGCAATCCTAAGTAAAAAGAGCAAAGGTGGAGGCATCACATTACCCAACTTGAAACTGTACGACAGTCTACAATAACCAAAATGGCACAGCACTGGTACAAAAATAGACACAGCCCAATGGAACAGAATAGAGACCACTGAAATAAAGCCACGTCTATAACCAATTGATCTTCAGCAAAATCGATTTTTTTTAGTGGGGAAAGGATAGCCTATTCAGTAAGTGGTGCTGGGGAAACTGGCTAACCATATGCAGAAGAATGAAACTGGACCCCTACCTCTCACCATAAATAAAAATTAACTCAAGATGGATTAAAGACGTAAATGTCTTATTCTAGAAGAAAACCTAGGAAATACTCTTCTGGACACTGACCTAGGCAAACAGTTTATGACTAAGTCCTCAAAAGCAAATGCAACAAAACAAAAAGTTGACTAGTAGGACCTAATTAAACTAAAGAACTTCTACACAGCAAAAACCAAAAACAAAAACAAAAAAACTATTAACAGAGTAGACATGCTACCAACTGGAGGAAAATATTTGCAAACTATGCATCCAATAAGGGTCTAATATCCAGAATCTATGAGAAACATAAGCAAATCAATAAGAAAAAGACAAATAGCTGCATTAAAAAGTTGGCAAAGGACATGATAGGACACTTCTCAAAAGAAGACAAACAAGTAGCCAACAAACATGTTTTTTAAATGCTCAACATTATTAATCATCAGAGAGATGCAAATAAAAACTACAATGAGATACCATCTCACACCAATCTGAATAGCTATTATTAAAAATTTTTTTAATAACAGATGTTGACAAGGTTGCAAAGAAAAACGAATGCTTTTACAATATTGGTGGGAATGTAAATTAGTTCAGCCTCTGTAGAAAGCAATTTGGAGATTTCTCAAAGAACTACAAATAGAATTACCCTTCAACCCAGCAATCCTACACTGGGTATATACCCAAAGGAAAATAAATCGTTCTGCCAAAAATACACCTTCACTTGTATGTTTATCACAGCACTATTCACAATAGCAAAGACATGGAAAGCCGGGTGCAGTGGCTCTTGCCTGTAATCCCAGCACTTTGGGAGGCCAAGGCAGGTGGATCTCCTGATGTCAAGAGTTCAAGGCCAGCCTGGCCAACACGATGAAACCCTGTCTCTACTAAAAATACAATATTTAGCCGGACATGATGGCAGATGCCTGTAATCCCAGCTTCTTGGGAGAGTGAGGCTGGAGAATTGCTTGAACCTGGGAGGCAGAGCTTGCAGTAAGCCGAGATCATGCCACTACATTCCAGCTTAGGGGAGAGAGCAAGACTTTGTCTCAAGGAAAAAAAAAAAAGACATGGAATCAACCCAGGTGCCCATCACCAGTATATAGGATAAAGAGAATATGGGGCCAGGCATGGTGGCTCACGCCTGTAATCCCACACTTTGGGTGGCCAAGGCAGGAGAATCTCTTGAGTCCAGAGACCAGCCTGGTCAACATAGCGATACCCCCATCTCTACAAAAAAATTTTAAAAGTAGCCAGGCATGGTGGTGCATGCCTGTAGTCCCAGCTACTCAGGAGGCTGAAGCAGGAGGATTGCTTGAGCCCAGGAGGTTGAGGATACAGAGACCCATGATTGCCATGATTGCACCACAACACTCCAGCCTGGGTGACAAAGCAAGGCCTTGTCAAAAAAAAAAAAAAAAAGTGGTACATATATGCCATGGAATACTACACAGTCACACAAAAAAAAGAATGAAATCACATCATTTGCAGCAACATGGATGCAGCTGGAGGCCATTATCATAAGTGAGTTAACGCAGAAACAAAAAAACAAATACCACATGTTCTCACTTATAAGTGGGAGCTAAACATTAGATACACATGGACAGAGAGATGGGAACAATAAGCATTGAGGAATCCAAAAGGGGAGAGGGAGGGAGGGGGAGAAGGGTTGATAAACTACCTGTTTGGCAATGGGATCATTAGAAGCCCAAATATCAGCATTATTCACTATACCCATGTAACAAACCTGTACACGTACCCCTTGAGTTTAAAATTTAAAAATTTTTAAACAGGTCATAACTAGTTCATGTATTCAACAAACATTTATTGAGCTCCTACCTGTTCCAATCTGTGTCATGTTCTCTGAACCCCTAGCTGATGAAGACTTTGTTTTGGCACTCAAGGAGCTCATGGGCCAGAGAACTGTTCCCATTGCAGATATATACAGAGTACCCAAGAGACAACATGATCATCATCCTAGTCTCAGGCCTCCAGGAGAGGTCTCTGTGCCCCAGGCCAACAGCTCTTTTGGGCTTGAGCGTATGTGCAGACCACCAAAGAAAAATTTTCTTGTGATATCCTTGTCCACAGAATGGGGGAAGGGAAAGAGAAGTATATTTGTTTGTTCTCACACTGCTGTAAAGACAAACCTGAGACTGGATAATTTATAAAGAAAATAGGTGTAATCAGCTCACAGTTCTGTGGGATGTACAGGCTTCTGCTTCTGGGAAGGCCTCAGGAAACTTACAGTCATGACAGAAGGAGTATGAGAAGCAAGCACATATTCATATGGCCGGCAGGAAAGAAACAGAGTAAAGCGGGAAGTGCTACACACTCTCAAATAACCAGATCTCATGAGAAATCAATCGCTATCACAAGAACAGCAAGGGAAAAATCTGCCCCATGATCACCCCCTACTAGATCCCTACCCCAACATCGGGGATTACAATTCAACAAGAGATTTGGGTGACAATACAGAGCCAAACCATATAAAGAGATTGCAAGGGCTTTGGGACTAGACCTCCAGTGAGGCTAATTGTTGAGAAGGAACAATACTCAATCCAGCTCTGTTCAGCACATCATTATTGTAGTCTAGCATCTCTTCCTGTCTTCTCTTCCAACCCAGATAGTGCTGGGCCAAACTAGATTTTTTTTTTTTCCAGATTTCAACCTGACCATATCACTCCCTCTGGTGGACAGTTGTTGATTCTTTTTACCCAGCATCCATTTCTTCATCTTCTTAACCTTTCATTGTTTCTCCTTCATCACCTTTTTTGTCTCAAATACTCTCTCCCAAAAGATGCATTCTAGAAGTGAAGAAAACTAAAAGAGGCATTCTAGAAGTGAAGAAAACTAGGGGGCACCTGGATTTGAACCAGGGACCTCTTGATCTGCAGTCAAATGCTCTACCACTGAGCTATACCCCCTGTTGCCATTATAATTTCTATTAATATTATTTCAGCTTTGGAATCATGGTGTATTAACATGATGGTAAGTGGCAGAGATTAAATTTCAGCTGATAGAAAATAAAAGATAATATAAATATCAGACAAGAAGCTGACTTCCAGGAACTCAAATGTTCTCAGGACTCTCTCCCTGTAGCTTTATTCTTTGGTTCCCTCTTAAGTTAGCTTTAATGTCTCAAACTCATCTCTCCACGCAGCTGAGACCCTGCCTCCAACATTTGTAGGTTCACAGCTCCACACTTACCAGAGAGAAAAAGACTTGAGTCTAAAAAATTCTAGAGAAGGCCAGGTGCGGTGGCTCACGCCTGTAATCCCAGCACTTTGGGAGGCCGAGGCAGGCTGATCACGAGGTCAGGAGATCCAGACTATCCTCGCTAACACGGTGAAACCCCGTCTCTACTAAAAATACAAAAAATTAGCCGGGCGTGGTGGCGGCACCTGTAGTCCCAGCTACTTGGGAGGCTGAGGCAGGAGAATGGCGGGAACCCGGGAGGCGGAGCTTGCAGTGAGCCGAGATCGCGCCACTGCACTCCAGCCTGGGCGACAGAGCGAGACTCTGCCTCAAAAAAAGAAAAAAAAAGAAAAAATTTTAGAGAAATTCTAGAGAAGGACTCTGGTTGGTTTGGCTTGAGTTCTGTGCCTATCCATGACCAGCCACTGCCACCAGGGGTTAAGGTACGTGAGTGGTATAACCATTTCAGGAGTAAGGTCTTCTAAGAGTATACCTGCTTACACTCAGAATATAGTCTATAGTATGAGGAGAAAAGTGATTCTCTAAAAGAAGTCAGGAGTAGCCAGGACATGGCCATGGGGGACCATCACTGCAGCCCTAGGGGTTTCTCAGCCTTCTCAGTAGAGTGGAATATATTAAGAAAGACTAGCAACCTACTGCCTCTGCTAAACAGAGCCATGGGAAGCCCTGCACAGCCAGATTCCTTGATGAGTTTCATGCTTTAATTCAACGAGCACTAGTAGGTGCCTCCTGTGTCCAAGATTCTAACAACCACACAATTCCTGGTCTCAGGAGCTAAAAGTTTAATGGAAATGCCTGTCATGGCAATGCATGATAATAGCTCTTGGAATACAGAGGAGATGGTATAAATTACACACCTGTCCGAAACTAGGGTAATGGCACGTTCCCTATTCAAAATGGTCCTTGCATTTTGAAGGACTTACTTAATAAACAAGGGAGGTGGGAAGGAATTCCATGTGAAAATGGCGGCAAGAGCAATGGATTCAGGTGCAGGCTTGACAAGAAAGTTCGAGGATGGTCATGGCGCAGTGTTGGGTGAGACGATGGGGGAGGATCCTGGAGAGGCATCGAGGCCCAAGGGCTACAGTACAGCAGGACCTCCTTGCAGAATTAATAATCAACATGGGCCCTGAGTGTGACCCCAGTGGAGAAAAGGGCCCATAAGACCTGCTGATGTGTTGGGGCCGCAGCTTAGGGCACTGGACTGTAGGTCAAGAAGTTGGGGTTCAAATCCAGGTGCCTTCTCCCTATTCTGGCTTTCGCACATGAATATCTTCCCATATTTTTCATATTATAGCCCACTTAAGAAACGAACTCTGGTATTCAGGGGTGGTCTTCACTGTGCGTGTTCACCAAGAGACGAGGTCCCTGCTTTGGGTTGAGTGGGTTGCCTAAAAAGATATGTTGAAGCCCTAAACTCTGGTACCTGTGAATGGGACCTTATTTGGAAACAGGGTCTTTGCAGATATAATGAGCTCAAGATGAGGTCATTAGGGTGGGCCCTTATCCAATATCACTGGTGCCCCTGTAAGAAGAGGAAAGGAGACAGACACAAACACCGAAAGAATGTCACGGGAAGATGGAGGCAGAGACTGGAGCGAGTATCTGTAAAAGCCAAAGCACCAAGGAGCGAGGCCACACCAGAAGCCCGGAGGAGGCAAGGAAGAGCTCTAGCCAGCGTCACCAAGGAAGCAGGCCTGACTGGTACCTCCACTTCTGACTTCTGGTCTCCAGAACTGTCCAAGAATAAACTGCTGTTGTTTCAAGCCACCCCATTTGTAATACCCTGTATGGCAGCCCTAGGGAATGAATACAGTCCCCATGCAGAGGGTTCCTTGGTCCCTACATCCAGGGCAGAGACTGCAGAGAAAAGAGTGAAGCTGCCCGACTGGGCCTGATCACCTCCAGGCTGTGAAATTCCAGCTTCTCCAGCCTAGCTGGCCTGCGCAGATGTGGGGGTCCCTGGGATTGCTAGGGCTGCAGCCTCTCTGGCCAGGAAATAAATAGCTTTCCTGGAGACCTTGGCTCCCCAAGAAAGAGGGAGGGCTAAGTAAGGGAAGGGAAGGAAATAGCCCAGATCAGGAGAAAATAAGTGGACCTCCCTGCACGTGGCGAAGTAGAGAACTGTTAGGAATGCTCGGTGAAGGCTGAGACGCACACACCACACAAAACGCCATTCCTTACTTATGAAGCCAGGAGGCTGGCCCAGACCCTCATAGGTCCTGTTCACCGCCTCTCACCTGCAGAAAGCAAGTGAGGAGAAGGCCACAGTGCTCTGGGAGCAGGACGGAAAGGGCTGCTCTGCAGCCAGGTGGGAGTCCTTTGGTCCTCTTTCCTGATGGTCCAGCTGGAGCTGTGAGTGTGGCCGCCTCCTTGAGTGCTAACTGAGTCCTCTTTTCTCTTGAACCTGCCTAGGACTGTTTTACCATTTGTTAAATGGGGATGTAAAAGCCCTACAGCGGGGCATGGTGGTTCACACCTGTAATTCCAGCACTTTGGGAGGCTGAGGCTGGAGGATTGCTTGAGCTCAGGAGTTTGAAACCAGCCTGGGCAACATGGCAAGACCCCAACTCTACAAAAAAAATTTTTTTAGATTAGCCGAGTGTGGTGGCACGTGCCTACGGTCCCGGCTACTTGGGAGGCTGAGGAGGGAGGATTGCTCGAGCCTGGGAGGTTGAGGCTGCAGGGACCCATCGTCACACCACTGCAGTCCAGCCTGGGCAACAGAACGAGATCCTATCTCAAAAAGAATAAAACAGAAGGTCCTGCAATTGTGAGGATTAAATGAGAACCTTCTTTTTTTTTTAACTTTTAGGTTCAGCGGTACATGTGCATGTTTGTTATATGGGTAAATTGTGTATCGTGGGCATTGGATGCACAGATTATCTTGTCACCAAATAATAAGCATAGTACTCAATAGGTAGTTTTCTGATCCTCACCCTCCTCCCTCCCTCCACCCTCCAGTAGGCCCTGGTATCTGTTGTTCCCTTCTTTGTATCCATGTGAAGATGTTTAGCTCCCACTTCTAAGTGAGAATATCCAGTATTTGGTTTTCTGTTCCTTTGTTAGTTCACTTAGGAGAATGGTCTTCAGCCCCATCCATGGTGCCGCAAAGGACATGATCTCATTCTTTTTTATGGCTGTGTAGTATTCTAGGGTATACGTGTACCGTATTTTCTTTATCCAGTCTAAATGAGAACCTCTGCAGCAGGCATCAGCAAGCCATGACCTGTCACAGGGTACAGCTCCACAGGCTAAGAACGGATTTCACCCTTCTCAGTGGTTTGACTGGGGGGATGGGAAATGGGACCTCATGGGACTTGGGGAAAAGTAAATGAGACAATTGGTTTTTTGTTTTTTTTTTTTTAATGGCACAGAGTAAGTGTTCAATAAATATTTGCTGTTGCTTTAAAAAATAGTTTGTGGCATGCAAGAATTATATGAAAATCAAATTTCAGTGTCCATAAATAAAGTTTCCTTGGAATACAGCCGCTCTGGTTCATTTCTTCAATGTCTGTGGCTGCTTTCCTGTTAAGAAGGCAGAGCTGAGTGGTTACAACAGAGACTATTTTGCCTATAGAATAACAAACATGTACAATCTGGCCCTTTTCAGAACAAGAGTCTGACTCCAGGCTTACAGCCTTAGGGTGGTGCCTGACCCATAGCAAAAGTTTCATAAACGATGGCTAGTGGTGTTATTGCAGCAGAGAGTAAGCACGGCTCACCGGAGAGCCTAGAGTTCCCTGCCTCCCATTCCCGTTTCCCTGACTTTCCGGCCTCATTCACAACAGCTGCAACCCCAGCTCCCTCTCCTCCCCCAGCCTCATTCTCCAAGACCTCCAGGTAAACTCCTTTAAGATGCTAAAAACTACAAAGTCTGATAGCACACTAGGGATTCAGGGTGTGTGGGGAACAGACAGGTTTCTGCGCTGTTGGTAGGAGTGTACACTGATACACCTCTAAGGAGGTATCTGGCAAGAACTCTTGAAATGCTAAAAGCACATAACTTTGACCCAGGAATTAGGCTTCTAGAAACTAAGAGGTCTGTGAACACAATTGTGAAATGATGTCTGTGCGAGGTAATTCCATAGCCACATCATTGTTAATTATAAAACATTAGAAGCAACCTAATTGTCCATCATCTGGGGACGATTAAATAAATTATATACAGCTGTACAACTGACTGCTAGGCACGCTTACAAATGGAGATGCTCTTTATCCACTGATATGGAAAGATTGCCAAGAAGAAACAGAAAAGCGAGCAAGGACAATGGGTTTCTGCATAGCCTGCTACTGTTCGTAGACGAGAAGAAACGGAGAGATGACATATTTGCATGTATGGCATGAAAAAGCTCTCGAAAGATGTACAAGAAACTGGGAACATCCGTTGCTTGCAAGGAGGGGACATGGGTGGCTGGAGACAGGAGTGAGAGGAGATACCATTGTTTCTGTGCCACTGGAATTTTGAACCATGTAAATATATTATTGCGTCAATATTTTCTTAACTTTCTAAAATGGAAGAGAGTGTAACTAGAACAAAACCTCACCGGAGCCTTCTCCTCTGCCCCCTTCCCATCGGGCCTCTATGTTCTCACACAAACATGTACCTTTTTTCCTAACAAAAGGTATATATAAAAGTTATTAAAACATCCACAATACTTTTTTAAAATATTAGGAGTGGCCAAACACGGTGGCTCATGCCTGTAATCCCAGCACTTTGGGAGGCCAAGGCGGGCGGATCACCTGAGGTCAGGAGTTCAAGACCAGCCTGGCCAACGTGGTGAACCTCTGTCTCTACAAAAATATAAAAATTAGCCGGGCATGATGGCAGGTGCCTGTAATCCTAGCAACTCGGGAGGCTGAGGTGGGAGAATCACTTGAACCCAGGAGGCGGAGTTAGCAGTGAGCCAAGATGGCACCACTGCACTCCAGCCTGAGTGACAGAGTGAGACTTTGTCACAAAAAAAAAAGGAGTAATATGATTCCCAAACCCAGTTATCTGTATATTATTAAAAAATACAAATTAAAAAGGACACAGGCTTGCGATGTCCAGGCACCCTAAGTTAAATTTCCTGAAACACTGGCTCTAGCATGAGTGTAGGGATTTGTTTCTCACAGGCATCCCGCTGGTCTGAGCCTTGGGGACCTTGCCTTACTTGCCTTGTAGCCCCATCACCTAACACATAGCACATGACTTGGGTTCAGTAAATATTTCTGGAATGATAAAGGCCAATCCAAGCCCCTGGAGGGATGCCTTCTCCAGCCAGCAAACAGAGTTAACACCTCCTGGGGCCCACAGCCTTCAGGAAACCCCCAGGAGCACCCACAGAGAGAAGAATCCTGTGAGGTGGTGCCGGCAGCCTCCACCCAGCCCAAAGGAAGCTGCAGCTGGTTCACCCCGTCCTATGAGCTGTTCACTCTCCATACCATCAGCAATTGACCCACCATGAATCCATTCAGGCTGCCATAACAAGATGCTACAGACTGGGTGGCTTCAACAACAGACTGATTTTCTCACAGTCCTGGAGGCTGGAGGCCCAAGATCAAGGTGTCGGTGGTGCTGGTTTCTCCTGAGGCCTGTCTGTGGCGTTCAGGTGGTCACCTTCTCGCTGTGTCCTCAAACGCCTTTCCTTTATGTGTGCCTATCCTGGTGTCTCTTCCCCTTCTCATAAGGATGCCAGTCCTCTTAGATGGGGACCCCACCCTAACAGCTTCTTTTTAGCTTCATCACCTCTCTAAAGACCTCATCTTCAAATACGGTTACATTATGAGGTACTGAGGTTTGGGACCTCAATGTATAAATTTGTGGGGGAGGCAGGGCGGTGGCTCACACCTGTAATCCCAGCACTTTGGGAGGCTGAGACAGGGCAGATCACTTGAGGTCAGGAGTGCGAGACCAGCTTGGCCAACACAGTGAAACCCCGTCTCTACTAAAAATGCAAAAATTAGCTGGGCATGGTGGCACCCACCTGTAGTCTCAGCTACTGGGGAGGCTGAGGCAGGAGAATCACTTCAGCCCAGGAGGCAGAGGTTGCGGTGAGTCGAGATTGTGCCGTTGTACTCCAGCCTGGGCGACAGAGCAAGACTCCATCTCAAAAAAAAAATGGGGGGAGGGGGAAATAATTCAACCCATAACACACACAGCATGAATCTGCTCATGCTGTCACCTTCCAGAAACTTTTCTTGGTTAGTGTTACGGACTGAATGTGTCCTCCAAAATTCATATGGTGAAGCCCTAATCCCCAAGGTGATGGTGTTTGAAGGTGGGGTTTTTGGGAGGTAATCAGGTGTAGATGAGGTCATGAGGGTGGGGCCCCAGGGTGGGATTAGTACCCTTACATGAAGAGAGACCACATCTCCACATCTCTCTCTCTCTCTCTCTCCCTCCTTTTCTCTTGCTCTCTCTCCCTCTCTCCCCAACATGTTGAGGATGTCTGCAAGCCAGAAGAAAAGCCCTAAGGAGAGCCAGGAAGGAACCTGCTCACATCTTGATCTTGGACTTGCAGCCTCCAGAACTGTGAGAAATAAATTTCTGTTATTCAAGCCGCCCAGTCCATGGTATTTTGTTTTAGCAGCCCAGGCTGACCAATACCATCAACACAGTACTTTTTGTTGTTGTTTTGTTTTTGTTTCTGCTTGTTTGTTATCTAGCACTAACATTTTAAGATGACAAATCTGGTAAAATGGGATTTTCCACATTTTCAATCCTCTCCAACCCTTTTCAAAAGCAGTTTTGGCAATGTTGTATTTATTATATTGACTCGGTCGTGCTGCTTCTGGGAATCTATTTTAAAGAAATAAACACCCAGGAAAAATAATAAACCTAAGAAGATTATCACTGTATTATTTTTAATTTAAAATTAGAAAAAACACTCTAAATGTCTAGTAGTAGGGGAATGGTGCACAGCATTCACTTAGTGGAATGTTATGCTGCCATTTGAAGAGATCATGTAACGTTTATGAAGTATCTCCTCTGTGCCAGGCTCGGTGCTAAACGGGATAGACGCAGAGATGAAGAACATGGTGCTTGCTTTCAAAGAATTGACATTTTAGTAGAAAGAGACACAAGGCCGGGTGCAGTGGCTCACACCTGTAATCCCAGCACTTCGGGAGGTCGAGGCGGGTGGATCATGAGGTCAGGAGATCAAGACCATCCTGTCTAACACGGTGAAACTCCGTCTGTACAAAAAAAGTAGAAAATAATTAGCCGGGCGTGGTGTCAGGCACCTGTGGTCCCAGCTACTTGGGATGCTGAGGCAGGAGAATGGCGTGAACCCGGGAGGTGGAGCTTGCAGCGAGCCGAAATCGTGCCACTGCACTCCAGCCTGGGCGACAAAGCGAGACTCCATCAAAAAAGAAAAGAGAAGAGAAGAGAACACAAAACACTCATTCCATAATTCAAATATTTAGTAAGCACTATGTGCCAGGCATTCATTATTCTAGGTACTGGGCATACAGCAGGAACAAAACAAAATCCCCATACTCACAGAGTAGATAATAATCAAACATTCAGGGCACAGTGGCTCACGCCTGTAATCCCAGCACTTTAGGAGGCCGAGGCAGGAGGATCATGTGAGTCCAGGAGTTCAAGACCAGCCTGGGCAACATGAGGGACCCCATCTCTACAAAAAATTTAAAAATTAGTCAGGCATGGTGGCATGTGCCTGTAGTCACACCTACTTGACAGCTGGGGTGGGAGGACTGCTTGAGCCCGGGAGGTCAAGGCTGCAGTGAGCTGTGTTTGTACTACTGCACTCCAGGCTGGTAGCAGAGGGAGACCCAGTGTCAAAAAATAAATAATTTTTTTAAAAAGATAATAATCAAATAATTAATGTCAGATGCAAATCTGTGCTGTGAAGACACATAAGGCAGAGTTGGGGGAAGAGAAGGAGTCCCAGCAGCAGGGGGGTGCTATTTTAGATGGAGCATTCAGGGGTGACATCTGCAAGTGATTTGAAGAGAGCGGGGAGCGAGCCGTGTGGATGTCTGAAGGGAAGGGCTCTCAGGCAGAGGACCAGCGACAGCAGAGGCCTGGAAGCATGGCCAGCACGGCCAGGTAGAAGGATGGGCCCTTTGCCCTGGCCATGAGGGAGGCCCCCAGTGGGCAGTGCAGACTGCAGGGAGCCAGGGCAAGGCCTGGCTGTGGAGCACGATGTTCGACGCAGGGTGGTAGCAGAGGAGGTGGCAGAGGTGGGTGGCTGAGGACTTTGGATGGGATTCACGCCTTTGGGAGTCCCTGAAGACACTTATTCTTTGAGACCCAGCACAAGCGTCATGCTCCCTTGAGCTCATCCCTGATTCTCTTGACAGCCGGTCTCCGCCTGCCCCGGGTTCCCACATCAGCATGTAGTCTATTTCATTATTGCTGCTTTGTATTGGATTTGAGCCATTCAAGCCCTTCACACATCTAACACATGCACAATCACACACATCTCAGAGCATGGACTCTCACTGCAGATCCCATGGATTTGATATTTCTAATATACAGGACTTAGCATGGAAAATGCTACTGAATACATGAGTTATTGAATCCATAAACTCACATCCCCCAACTGCACTGTGATTTCATAGTAAAAGAGCAGGACTCTGTCTGGAACTGCTGCTCTATTCAGCAGTGCCTGGAACAGGCAATACTAACACCTCCCAAGCACCACTTGGATCAGGAGCGCTTCATGGGCATGAACCTGTGCAGTGGCACAGATCCCCGTGCTTAGAAAGACCCAAGTTTGCTATCATGCTCTGCTGTCGCCATCAGGAAACTCATAATCTTACCTTTGAACTTGTGTTTTACAGGTGAAATCCAACAGGACAATGAGCATGTCAGGAGCAGAGATGAGCACAGCATGTTCCTTGCAGCTCAATTTGCATATAGAGTGCTTGTGGTGCCCCATTGCATAGAATTCCGGAGGCCCACAATGCATGGAGTCCAGCAAGACCCAGTGGGATAGATATAAGGTAAGCACATTCCATCTATGACTGAGAAAGTAGGGTGCTGACAGCCCAAGAGGTCCTACTTTCCTTTGGGACCAGAACTCCGTTCAAATACAAAAAGAATACCATGGTGTATTAGTCCATTTTCACGCTGCTGCTAAAGGCATACCCAAGACTGGGCAATTTACAAAAGACAGAGGTTTAATGGACTTACAGTTCCATATGGCTGGGGAGGCCTCACAATCACGGCAGAAGGCAAGAAGAAGCAAGTCACATCTTACATGGATTGCAGCAGGCAAAGAGAGAGCTTGTGCAGGGAAACTCCAGTTTTTAAAACCATCAGATCCAGATCTCATGAGACTTATTCACTGTCACTAGAACAGCACGGGAAAGACCGCCCCCATGATTCAATTACCTCTCACCAGGTTCCTCCCAAAACACATGGGAATTGTGGGAATTACAATTCAAGATCGGGTGGGGACACAGCCAAACCATATCACATGGTGTTCTGAGAAACACAAGCAACCAAGGAAATGTATCAGACACTTTCTTCCCCATGCTACTCGTATTATCATACATGTGCTAGCCAA
The DNA here is from genome assembly GCF_008728515.1 of Papio anubis. Taxonomy (NCBI): domain Eukaryota; kingdom Metazoa; phylum Chordata; class Mammalia; order Primates; family Cercopithecidae; genus Papio; species Papio anubis. Next base: position 9,612,039 of record NC_044979.1, read on the forward strand.
TCACTTACTCTGAAAATGTTGGGCTAGAAGGAAGAAGAGAGGGCAGCCCATGGCTCCTTTTCCCTCAGTCCTTCGCTCCTGGTTATACTGAAGATAGAGAGTGTTGGTAGAACGGGCACGGAGCAGGAAGTGAAATGAAAACAATGAAGTTAGTTTTGGGCAGTTTCCACGGTTCTTGTAAGAATGAAATGCATATGCATGTGTGAACTACAAATATTGTTTACTTGTGGTGGAATCATGTGATTCCAGTGGTTCTGCATCCCAGTAAATGTTCTTCTATTTGCATTTAAAACTATCATTTCATAATACAAAGATGAATGGTACATACACTCATAATGTTTTCAGTTATCATGTTACATTAACAATTAATGTTTTAACTTTACTCAGAATGACATTAAAGAGCAAACAAAAAACACCATGACAGGTCAAAAGAGAGTGTGTGGAAGAAAGGAGAAGCTTGATATTCTAGTACCCTCCATGGTAGTTTCTTTCTGCCTTTGAATGAGAGGCCCCACAGTTTGATTTTGCACTGGGCCCTGCAAATTACACAGCTGCCCAGAGTCGGCTCGAAGCTGCAGTCGCCAATGCCTGGTGTAGGGCAATGATAAAGATGAGGATGGTGAGGGGTCTGGCTTCCATTCACAACATGAACACTTTGCATAAATGAAACAGCAGGCTCAGGACGCCAACCACCGACTGAGACAAACTGAATACCAGAAGGTCATTAAAGGCGCTTTGAAAGAGGCTCTCACATCCTCTAGCCACGAGGCAGTCTGCGCAGAAGGCTAGAAGAAGACAAGGGACAGCAACGGGCTGCCCAGGTCAGAGTCAGAGTCCACATGGGACAGTGGGACATGGGGTCCAGGATGGGGAGATTTGGATAGACAAGCCTGAGAAATGGGGACCCCACCCCCACCCAATCTCCCTGCATTTTCCAGATGGTAAAGCAGGGCTGAGGGCGGAAAAGCTATTCTGTTTTCTCCTTACTCCCGCCAGGAGAAAATGGAACAGCTGCCTCTCACCTGGAGAACAAGTAATAGCCTCTTCTGGAGCAGGGCCCAGCCTCGCCCTCCTCCTCAAAGCTGTGCCTTACTGCCCCATTCATCCCAGCCCAGTGGGGAAGCACAGTCTCCACCCCAGGAGTGTCCTGGGGCCACTGAAACAAAGCACCACACCCTGCGGGCTTAAAACAATGGAAATGGATTCCCTCGCACTTCCAGAGGCTGCAGGTGTGGTATCAAGGTGCCAGGAACGCCGTGCTCCCTCTGAAGGCTCCAAGGGAGAACCTGTTCCACATCCCTCTCCTCGCTTCTAGTGTCGCCGGCAACCACCCTTCCTTGACCGCAGACACGTCCCTCCAAACTCACTCCACCATCACATGATGTCCTTCTGCGTCTGTGCCCTTCACATGGCATTCTCCTCTTACATGGACACCAGCCATACTGGATTAAGGGCCCATCCTACTCCAGTGTGACCTCATCTTAACTTACATCTTAATTATATCTGCAAAACCCCTATTTCCAACCTAGCTCACATTTACAGGTACTGAAAATGAGGACTTGAGCATATCTTTGGGAGGACACAACTGAAACCACAACCCCGAGCCAGCTACCCTCAGAGCAGCGTGGGGCTCTGGATCGTCAGGGACAGGATGGATGTGAGCTGGAGAGGGTGCTGGTGTGGATGCCTTCCCCCAGGACTCTGGACTGTGCTCTAGGAAGGAGACCCAGAACAGGTCCTAATCAATAAATTGGCTACATGAGACCAGAGGACCTAAAGGACCAGAGGCTCCTCCCTGCAATAGGTGCCTCACCTTATAAGGTGAGGGAGGCTCAGGTGTCTCAGGGTGATTTGTCTGTAGCTGGGGTTGACGATGGGAGCTGCTGTCACAAAACTGAGCTCCCTGGTACCAACAGAAATGATGGGATTCCAAATTCAAGAGCTGTCTAAGATATGATGTATTGGTAGCCCATCTTGATAGGACCCAATGCTGTTCTCGGTTCATTTTTACACTTCTAGGACCTTTGTTAAAAATGAATCATTGGCCAGGCATGGTGGCTCACGCCTGTAATCCCAACACTTTGGGAGGCCAAGGCAAGCGGATCACAAGGTCAGGAGTTCAAGTGAAACACGTCTCTACTAAAAATACAAAAGTTAGCTGGATGTGGTGGCATGTGCCTGTAATCCCAGCTACTCAGGAGGCTGAGGCGGAATTGTTTGAACCCGGGAGGTGGAAGTTGCAGTGAGCTGAGACCACGCCACAGCACTGTAGCCTGGGTGACAAAGCAAGACTCCATCTCAGGACTAAAAAAAAAAAAAAAGAAAAAAAAGAATCATTTGGCTGGGCACAGTGGCTCACTCCTATAATCCCAGCACATTGGGAGGATGAGGTGGGCAAATTGCCTGAGCCCAGGAGTTCAAGACCAGCTTGGGCAACATGGTGAAACTGAGTCTCTACCAAAAAAAAAAAAATTAGCCCAGTATGGTGGTGTGCACCTGTAGTCCCAGCTACTCGAGAGGCTGAAGTGGGAGGATCACCTGAGCCCTGGGAGGTCAAGGGTAAAGTGAGTCGTGACTGTGCCACTCCACTCCTTGTCTCAACAAAGAAATGAATCACTTGATCTGACATTGTCAAGAATAGTAACAGTGGCTTACACGTCACCACCTAGCTAGTTATCATCCCGCATTGAGAAGAGTCATGGTGAAACTGACACATTTTTTCCCTTGCTTAGTGAAGTAGAAAATAAGGGTGTGTCTTACAATCAATGGATCTTAGATTCAACGAAATACTGGAAATGTATTAACAACTATTACTGAAGGCAGGAAATGGTAAAGATGTGTTGTTAAAATTTGCATTATCAGATCAATGACATTAAAATTGAGAATTGCATCACTTATGAAAACATTTTTATTCATTCATTCCACAAACATAGGGGCTTTCCACGTGCAGGGCACAGTGGCGGACACTGAGGCGTCTGCCCTCCAGGCGTTGACACTGAGGCCTGTGCCCTCCAGGCGTTGACACTGAGGTCTCTGCCCTCCAGGTGTTGACATAGCCCTGTGCCCTACAGGCGTTGATACTGAGGCCTCTGCCCTCCAGTGCCCATCCAGGCCTTGGTCCTCCAAGCCCACCTGGACTCTGCCTTTCTTTGGGACATTGTCCTGGACTTCAGTCCATCCAATCAAATGAAGCTTCTTTTCAGAGCTTCAGAATGGAAGCACAGGTGGAAATCACTATATTTCACCCCTGATCATGGGAACCTAGAGTGGAATATCATTACTGCATCACAAACAAGATCACAGACAGGATAAGAAGGGGGAGAGAGGAAATTTACAATTCCTCATACATGGTTCCTTATTTACAGAGGTTGTAAGTGATTATGTAAATCACAGAGCTTCCAATAAAAACCAACTCAAGCTACAAACATGAAAGTCCAAGGGCAGTGCCAGAGCCACCTCACTTGCCCGAGTGCTGCTCTCCAGGGCTTGCTACCATCTGCTCGTGTGTCCCTTAAAGCGAGGGCAATGATAGAGACAGCACCGGCCTCTAGTCCTAGGAAGCACACATGCATTCATGTCAAGCACTGGGGGTTTAGTGGGGAGGAGGAGGGGGACACGGGATTATCTGACAGCTGAGGATCTAGAGAATCCTGGCAGAGTCTGGGTCACAGCTAGAGCCCAGTTGTGGCTGAGATCTCCAGTAGCTGAGGGGGAACTAATGTATCAAAATGGGAGGGTCCCAAACTGGCGAGCCACCATAAGGGCCTGCCTGAAAAGCCCTAGTGATTGGCCTAAATCTTCAGATGGTGGTGGGGTCACCAGGATCTCAGGGGGGCTTCTCAGCTGCTGGCAGCCCACGTCCAGGTTTCCTACCTCCCTTCTGCTCAACCTTTAGGTGCTTCTGCAACATTTACTGCAGCCCTTGCTGCCTGCTGGTGTCTGTGTGTCCTCTGCCAGGTGCCACCATTGACGTCAGATACTCCTCTCAGCCCCACAGCTAGGAACCAGGCCTCAGTCTTCTTTGTATCCCAGTGACTAGCACAGGTTGGATCCTCAGAAAGCCCCCTTTGCCTGCCTGCTCCAACAACGGCTTGAAGGCAAATACTACACCAACTGGACAGTGCCCTGTAAGAGCCAAGATGGCTGGTCCTGAGCACTGGGCCACAGCCAGCCCAGGCCCTTCTGGGACACATGTCCCACAAAGCTGCCTTTCCCAGGTAATAGGGGGTAAGGGGGAGGCAGAAGTCAGTGAAAGTTTCCATGAAACATTTTACAACTCACCAAGGCTATTGGATTCACATCTGAGGGATGCTTGGGCTTAGCCTATTAAACAGGAGGCTGGGCCTGGCCTGGACTCCGTCCAAGGCCTCCTGCCACCACTGCCCACCCTAGGAAGCACTTTAGAATCTTCACAGTCAGTATCCAGGAAACCAACGGCTATGGCTAAGGGTGAATACCTTGGATATCCCTTCAAAGCACTGAGTAATCACATCTCCTAACTGGAACCTTTGTCTCTGAAAATCACTCCCCTAATAGAACAAGGCAAAGCCGGCCACTCCTGCCCACCCCATCTCCCAGCCCAGGTCTTCCCCTCAGTGAGGCTCAGGTGTTTGGGACTGGCCTCTATCCCGGCCACATCCCTGCCTCCCTGCATGCCTCCCTGCGACGAGAAGCCCCGCGGGCAATCGCAGTGCCTGGGAGAACAGCCCTCCCTTGGAAAGCCATGACCATGGCCAGAATACTTCGACCTGGTCAAGAAGTGACCCCCAGGAGAGCTGCTTGGATTTAAGGGGCACCAACTGCCCCTGTGCCCTCAGAGCCCCTTTAGGGAGCTCTCTGGGTGCTACCCACATTCTCCATCTTCACAGGAGAAAAAGAACTGTCCAAGGGACTCCCCGCAACACCTTCCTGATCACCACTGCTCCGCTGCCTGTCCCCAGGGCACCTCCTGAGGCTCAGCTCTGTACCGGTGCCCTCAAATCTGAATGCGGCAGAAGGATCACTAGTGGCGCTCCCCCGCACTGCATCCCTGAGGCCCGTGGGCGGCTCGTCGATCGGGGAGTCCCTCTCACAAACCAGGCAAGGTGGAGAAGCATGACCAGCATGGCTGTCCTAGTGACACATGAGCCAGGAGGGACAGGTAAAGCTCTCGCCACACCGGCTGCAAGGATAGCGCTTCTCCTGCGAGTGGCCGCACAGATGGCGCAGGAAGCCGGGCTTCTGCGCAAATTGCCTGCCGCACTGGGCGCACTGGAAGGCGCGCTCGCCCGAGTGCATCCTCTGGTGCACGGTCAGGTTGGCCAGGTGCGTGAAGCGCTTGTCGCACTGCGCACACTGGAAGGGCTTCTCGCCCTTAATGTATTCATAATATTACTTGTCAGAAAGCCAAGTCATTGATCATCTTTATAATTCTCACAATGAATGACTCTAATTCATTCTCGCTGATGTGTGTGTGCCGGTGCTCCAGCAGCGTGGACAGGCCGCCGGCCGCCGAAGACCTTGGCGCACTCGGCGCACTCGTAGGGCTTCTCCCCGATGTGCGTGCGGTAGTGGGTGTGAGCGTCGACTGGTGGACAAAGGTCTTACTGCATCTGGCGCCGGTGTAGGTGCGCTGGGCCACATGCGCCTGGCGGTGGCTGGTGGGGGTGGCCCAGTGCGGAAAGCTCTTGGGACACTGAGCACTAGCGAAAGGCCGTGGGGCATGATGCGCGCACTCCTGCTGCGGGCTGAGCTCCTTCCAGCCGAAGCTCTGGCCCCACTGGGCGCAAGGTGGGCACTGCTCCATGCCCCTAGCAGCTGGCTCAGCCTGGCTTGGAGGGCCTGGAGGGAAGAAGGCCACCTCTCGCTCCCTGGGGTCAGGAAGCAGACCCCCACAGGTGCTTCCCCGAGAGCTCTCCTTGCCAGGCCCCCCTCCAGCAGCCCAGGCTGGCTTGTGTCCCTCGGACCCTCCCTCCAGACTCCTCTTTGCAGCTCAGACAGGTCTCTGCAGGGAAGGGACACAGAAGGGTACAGCGAGTGAGGCCTCCCTGCCACAGGCTCTGCAGCCAGGCCACCCGCCCTTGGCTCTCCTGGAGTCTGAAGCCCGGGGCTCGAGCATCACTAAAGGCCCTGCTCTAGCCTAGCCTCCTTCAGCTCCCATTGTCCTCTGCCGGGTTCCACCCTGTGCTGTTCCACCTAAGGCTACCCCGTTCATCCACCTCTGAGCCTCGGCCCGAGGGTCCTCTCCACCCAGAACACCTCTGGCCTCCTCTTTGCCTCTCACCCAGGCTCTAAGCCCCTCTCAAGTCCCACCTCCCTCTCATGGAGCCTCCCAAGACCAGTGTGGTGACATTTTCCCCAGCAGCACCTTCATCCGGGCCGCCTGTGGCCACCAAGACACCCCTTTTACTACAGTTGAAAGAACACCTTCAGCTATTTGCACCTCGTAAGCATAGGTGCTTTTAGAATACTGGCCGTCGGCCGGGCACGGTGGCTCAAGCCTGTAATCCCAGCACTTTGGGAGGCCGAGACAGGCGGATCACGAAGTCAGGAGATCGAGATCATCCTGGCTAACACGGTGAAACCCCGTCTCTACTAAAAAATACAGGTGGCGGGCGCCTGTAGTCCCAGCTACTCGGGAGGCTGAGGCAGGAGAATGGCGTGAACCCAGGAGGTGGAGCTTGCAGTGAGCTGAGATCTGGCCACTGTACTCCAGCCTGGGAGACAGAGCAAGACTCCGTGTCAAAAAAAAAAAAAAAAAAAGAATACTGGCCGTCTTTTGGATCAGATCCTGAAAGGGCTCTCTGGCTGTAGACACAACGGTGCCCCTTCCCACTGTGTACTGTGTGTTCGTCTTCTCTCTCCTGAGTGGAATCTGTGTCTCACACATTAATGAGCCCCTGTGGCGCCCAGCACCATGCTGCCTACAGACGAGTTCATGAAATGAACAGGAAACAGGTTCAGGAATAAAAGAACGATTTCATACAACTGCATGGGAGGACACCACGCAGCAAGCACACAAGATTCTGCAGAGACACAGCCAAGGCTGCGCACTGCCTTCCCTCAGGAGCCTGGCGCAGGAGGAGGCCCTGCTAGAGGCGCTGGGAGGCCCCCCGGGGGACGCCATGTCTCCTAAGGCCCAGGGATACAGGCCTGGGGAGACACAGCCCAGCACGCCTTACCTGAGCACAGGTGTGCCACAGTGGTCTCCTGTGGGCCCTGCTGGCTCCTCCCACTTGCCCCTGCCTCTTGCTTGATCCAGGCCGGAACTCCTGGGGTGTTTCCAGCTGGCCTGCGTCTAAGGGAAAGAGGAAGAGGCCCTGAGGGCAGCAGGTATCACGGGGCATCTTTCCTCTCACAGCCTCTGTTGGGACCACGACCCCAAAGAGACTCCCAACAGAACTGTAGGTACCAGCAAAGGCACAGCACATCCTGGGGACGTGTGACATGGCAGCGAGGGGAGCTTGGCCTGTAAATGATGGGCTGTGAGCTGTGACGGGGATGACCAGCCATCTTCCAATGCTATCCACCCCGCTTCAACACTAACAGAGCACTTGGTGTCTTGCTGGGCATGTGGCCACCTAGACTCTAGACTTGTTGCCAGGTCTCCCTGTAAGGAGATGTGCCCTGTGGCTGGTCTGGCTAATGGATGTGAGGGCGCTGCCTCCTCCAGCTATGGGATCTTTGACACTGGATTCCGCCTCTCTGTGCCTCCGTTTCTTCATCTATGATATGAGGAAACTGAGAGTTGGAATAAGCTTAAATGGGTCAATGTTTATAAAGTAAACATTGCACAGTAAGTACTAAATGTACAAGAAACCAAAGTGGGCCGGGCACGGTGACTCAAGCCTGTAATCCCAGCACTTTGGGAGGCCGAGACGGGCGGATCACAAGGTCAGGAGATCGAGACCATCCTGGCTAACACGGTGAAACCCCGTCTCTACTAAAAAATACAAAAACCTAGCCGGGCGAGGTGGCGGGCGTCTGTAGTCCCAGCTACTCGGGAGGCTGAGGCAGGAGAATGGCGTAAACCCGGGAGGCGGAGCTTGTAGTGAGCTGAGATCCGGCCACTGCACTCCAGTCTGGGCGACAAAGCGAGACTCTGTCTCAACAACAACAAAAAAAAGAAACCAAAGTGTTTGGTTAAAGGGAAAGGCATCAACTAAAACGAAAAGGGAAAGGGCACCCCCTCCCCGCCCCAGCTTCCTTCAACAGGGCCACGGGCATGGTTGCGGGCCATCTCCAACCACAGTAACAAGGCCTGGCCCCAGGAAAGGTGGAGCGATAGGCTGGAAGGAGCCTGGGCCTGTGAGCTGCTCTGTCGGGAGGAAGACCATCCCCGGCCACGTGGAAGCTACGGTTTTGGTTTCATTGTCTTCTTCAGTCTCTGTTACAGCAGCCACAGATCCTACAGTGCCCTCAGGTGGGTGTCCTTCAAGGACTGGGCGACCTCACCAATCTGTGCCCACCTCTAAGGCCTATCTTAAGATCAGGGAATAGTTACTGCTCCTCTTCCTGCTCCAGGCTTGACACAGGGTAGGCACATTTTTTGTTAAATAAATGAATGAATGGAGAACATTCCAAGTCACCCATATCTAACTGCTGTCCAATCGCCCAATGCTGCCAGGTTTTATAGCCAGGGCACAGCCCACTTCTTTCTGTCATATACGAGGCACTTCTGACACAGCCACTCTGAAGACACCAGCCCAGCCCGGCTGCCACACACCAGGCTGCCTTCACAATTAACCAGGGCCCTGGAAACCGTTTCAGAGAGGAAGTTGATCAAAATGTATCAACGCGAAAAGATCCTTAAGACATATTGTTGAGTGAAAACAGCAAACTGCAGAAGATATGTAGACTATATCTGTGTGTTCTTAACCCTTGTATTTTTCTACAGTACACACAAGTATGTATATGCATGAGAAAATAGCCTGAAAGGTTATGCAGCAAAATCATAACAGTGGCTACCCTGGGAGGGGCCTAGGGTTGGGCGAGTGGCCAGCAGGAGCCGCTTAGCTTTGCCCATGACCTCCACATTGCTTAGTAAGAACTTACTCGTGTAGGAATCTATTTGCATAATCAAAACACAAACGCTTTCAACGGCCAGAGGCGGGTCACTTTCTGTTCAGAGGGATCTCTGAGCCTTGGTCCTCAAACTAACGACACCAGAATCACGGGAGGAAAGTGTTGAAAGTTCAGTGCCCAGACCCCGCCCAGACCTAATGAATGAGCAGCCCGTTTACACTGCTTCTAGAATTCTGGCAGGAACAGCCCGTCTATGGAAACATCCAACAGATAAAGCAGTCATGCACCCACACCGTCTGGGGCCTGCCCGCAAAGGGTTTAGAAGCAGCTTTTAGGAGTGAGGCCTAGTCCTGGGGATAAACAAAGCTCTCTCCTGGAGAAATCTGGAAAAGCTTACAGAGAGTGGAAAACAAGAAGTGACTGCTAGAATGGCAAGGACTACCCAGACCGCAGGGCAACCCTAACCCCCCTGAGCAGCCCTCATTCCTCCACCCACCACACTTCCTTGAGCTGCCTTCAGGTGCAAGCCCAGCCTCATGGCAGAGTCGTGCCTGGGGCTCTTTGGCCAGGCCCTGCCTGCTGCTTTGCATCCCCCTAGGAGCTGCTCAGCCCTGGGGACTGTGGCACCAGCCACAGCCTCTGAACATACCCCAGTCCTGCCCACACCTGCTGTGGGGGGCCAGTCCAAGAGCCGGGGTGGCTGCAGTGCCTGGGCCCAGCTCCCCTCCCTGCACCACAGGGGAGGAGCTGTTGGCCAGGCTGCTGCTGTAATAGCCCTCAGTGCTGGAGTAGCTCTCACAAGAGCCACACTCCACCCAGCTGGCCTCTCGCTCAGGGCTCCCCAGCTCAGGCTATGTGACCTGCATCCTGCCACACCCGCCCCTTACGCAACCCTGCTTTCTCTGTGGTGCCCCCGTCCCCTGCAGGTGCCTGGAAATGCCACTTTCAGCCTTGGACCTACATGCCAGCCACTCAGTACCCTTGTCAACTCCCACCATCTTCCCCACTCTAGGCTCACTGTGATTTAATTTACCTACTCAAAGAGTCTGCTTCACAGGGGAGCCTTCCTCCCCAAATCTAAGAATCTAGAAAGCAAGGAGCAGTGTCTTGGCATGACCCGCTGTGTTCCGAGCAACCAGCTCCAGGGTTCCTGTCCTTCAGCCAGAATAGTCCCACTGTCCCCCATGTTATATGATTCTGGTTGTCACTGGAATAAAGGGTTCTCGCCTTAAAAAAATGAAAAATAAAAAATAAAAAACTGCATTCTGATCCAATGCTATTATTTGAAAAATGGAGAAAACTGAGCTCCTATTCTGGTTCACCATTCATTTCATAATTATTTATTATTTATAATCCCAGTACATGCCAGGCACTGTGTAAGGTGCTGGGGGAGGGGGATATTACAGCAAGACTCAGTCCCTTCACCCAAGGAGAGGAAGCAGGAATTAGGCTGCAAAGCGAGGAGGACACACATGCAGGCACCAAGGGCCCTGGGAGCAGACGCAGCGTCAGGGCAGGTCTCACGGAGGCCGCCAGCCTGTCGCTCCTCCCGGGACCCTGCACGCACCACGACAGCCTGCCTCAGGTTCCCTGGTATCTGCTATGCCCTCTGCCCTTCCCCTTAAGCCTCCAGAGTGGTCTCAGGCCAAGCGATGGCTCCAAAGGGACATGGAGTGTGGGAAATGGCCCAGGTCCTCTGGGTGTCAGAACACCCAGGTCTGGCCCTGACCGCCAGCTGTGAGGCCCAGCAGTTCACTTCCCCCCACCCCCACCTCTGCCTCTGTTTCGCCAGGGGGGCCTCCTGACACCAGATGCCCTTACCAGATGCACGTAGAGAGGCCCAGGTCCGCCTACACCCTAAGGGACTCACCAGGGCCCGGGCTCTGGCCCCTCTCCGCACTGGGCAGGCTGCAGCTGCCTGCCTGGTGTCCTTTCTCCACTGGCACCAGAAGATCTGGCTTGGTGGTGGCCCGGCCTGTAGGGAGGAAAAGGCCAGTGGCAGGGCTGTCCTCTGCAGACCTGGAAAGGAAGGTTTTCCGCCAGGCTTGGAGCAGGACTCACTCCCTCTTCAAGGCATGTGTTGAGGGGCATGGAGAGTAGGGTGGGCAAGGCCTCTCAGTTTTCGTGGACTAGAAGTAAGTGCCATGAGACCAAGAGAAAGGGTTCCCATCCATTGCCCACACAGACAAGTCACCTAGTCCAGACAGATGAGGAAACTCAGGCCCAAAAATCGGGCTGGCCATTCCTGGCGGTCAGGCTCAGGCTTCCTGCTGCCCTTCCTTCCACGTGCTTCTCCTTCCCCACCTGAGGCCGGACAGCCTCGTCACCCTGCCTCCCACAGCACACTGGGACCCTCTTCTGAAGGAGGAACCTCTGCAGCCAGGCAAAGGGAGGGAAGGCACTGTGTTCTGGGCCTCAGCCTCCCAACAAGGGGAGAGAGTGGACAAAAAGCCAACTGCTCACCTGCCCAAAGCAGTGAGAATTCCAGGTGCACGCAGGAGAGCTTGGGAGTAGGGTAGCTACAAAAACCCACGTCTGATCAAATCTCACATGAAGACACACACCTGCCTGAAGGACCGAACTTCCCAGGGCTGGCCCTCATTTTCTGGACCTGGGGCATCCTTAAAAGCAGGCCAGGGCCTGGCGCGGTGGCTCACGCCTGTAATCCCAGCACTTTGGGAGGCCGAGACGGGCAGATCACGAGGTCAGGAGATCGAGACCATCCTGGCTAACACGGTGAAACCCCGTCTCTACTAAAAATACAAAAAATTAGCCAGGCGTGGCAGCGGGCACCTATAGGCCCAGCTACTTGAGAGGCTGAGGCAGGAGAATGGCGTGAACCCGGGAGGCGGAGCTTGCAGTGAGCCAAGATCTCACCACTGCACTCCAACCTGGGCGACTGAGCGAGACTCCGCCTCAAAAAAAAAAAAAAAAAAGCAGGCCTGGCCGAGCACGGTGGCTCACACAGCACGTTGGGAGGCCGAGGCGAGCGGAACACCTGAGGTTGGGAGTTCACGGCCAGCCTGACCAACATAGATAAACCCCATCTCCACTAAAAATACAAAATGAGGAGGGCCTAGTGGTACATGCCTGTAATCCCAGCTACTCGGGAGGCTGAGGCAGGAGAATCACTTGAACCTGGGAGGCAGAGGTTGTGGTGAGCTGAGATCACACCATTGCACTACAGCCTGAGCAACAAGAGCGAAACTCCATCTCAAAAAAAAAAAAAAGCAGGCCTACAGTCCATCCATCTTTGCTCAGCAGGAATCACCTGAGAACTCAGTGTGCAGAGTGCAGCTTGGGAGTCCTAGGGATGCAGATGTAAACCAGGGGAGGCCCCAGCTCCCCAGGAGCAGACAGGCTGGCAAGCCACAGGCGTGCACGCAGGAGCTGCCTCTGGTACCACGCAAAGGGCAGGACAGCAAGGAGCAGATTCCAGTTCACTTACTCCATGAGACCTGGGGCAAGTCACATAACCTCTGCATTTCATTACCTAAAACCTCAAAATGAGAATGACGGATACCCTCTACCTGCCTGAAGACAGAGGGCTGAACAAATGATCTCTACATGCTTCCTGCTCTGAGATTCAGAAGTCTCGTGTGATTGAGTAAAGGAGTAAAACCAAGGTGTGGAGGCCCCCAGAGACCAGCCTCTTACCCAGGGAGCTCAGGGTCTCGCAGCTCCCCTTCACAACACGTTTGTAGAGCTCCTTCTGTGAGTCCTCCAGGCCGCCACCCTGCTGCTCTGAGAAATACCCGACCGTGTCTTCAGGAGTCACGGGCACCTGGAAGTACAGGTTGCCTGCACCCACCATGAGGAACAACCATTTCAGGGAGCAGCCAAAACCAACTCCAGTCTCCTCTCCCTTCCCCCGAAGCAGTGGGCATCGCAGGCCAAACTACTAAGCAAATGCAAACTCAACTCCATCACAACGCCTTCGGCTAAAGGGCAGAACCAGTGACTAAGGGGATTCATGATCAGGGCTCCTGGGTTCTCTTCCCCTCTCCCAGGCACACGTATCTCCTACTTGTGCCAGTCCTCACTCTCAGAGATCATGTACAACCACTGCTGCACAACCATTTCTCTCCCAACAAACCCCATTCCATCCTCCAAAGCAGACATTTTTCTGTGTCACAATTTCTTCTGACATTTTTCAAGCCCTTTAAAGTCAACTAGTGACTGCCTTGGATGCCCAGAGGTCAGGCTTTGGGAGCCAGGGGGCTCCTTCCGCTATGCATATGGTAACCCTACAGAATCCAGGCAGGGCCTCTCCACCCACACCCAGCTCCTATACCTTGGGGGCCTCGCCCTTGCTGCCTGGGGCAGCCACAGGATCCAGAAGTTTCTGTTGCACAGCATGTTCTCCAGCTGCCTCTGCAGCAGCCCGTACTCCTGCAGCAGAGTCCCCAACATGGCCCACTTGCCCTCCAGCCTGAGCAACAGTTTGGTTCCCAAACTTCACAGCCACCTTCTCGCAGTCAGCCAGCTTCTCCTCGGCTGTCCGTGTGCGTCCCTCCAGGCTCTGTAGCCAGGCAGCCTGGGGTTCCATCTTCTTCTCCACCACCTGAATAGCAGCCACGATAGCCAGAAGGGAGACCTCTGCAGATCGGATCTGGGCCTCTCCCTGGAGGTCAGTCTGCATATACCAGTCCTGCAACCAGACACAAGTTCATGAGTCAGCCACCAGGAGAGCAGCCCAGAGCCGTTACCAGACACAGGAAGGTCAGGATTCTCCAGAATGGGGAAGACGTCTTCTGAATGCCAGAGGGCCTCACTGGTCAGACCCCCAAACAGACCCCACCTAATAGTCAAAGACAGCAGACACTGGACCCCACAAATTCCCCATGAGAAGAATCCTGAACCAAGACCCAGGGGTGATGGAAAAATAACATAACTAACATTACTATCATAAATGAATAGAGTGGATCCCAGCTCTACCACTCACTGCCTCTATTAGCTCAGCCCATTACTCAACCAACTAGGGAACATGGCCAGAAGCAGGAACCAAGAAATGGTGAGAAGCCCAAGTCCAGAACACCTGCCAGGGGACCTGGGGTCCAATGCACACCCAGGCAGCAATCTGAGTCCTCAACTTCTTCTAGAACAAGTCCACACCCCTTAGTGGGCTCACGGGGAGAAAGGCCTGTTGTTCCGCCTTGGCGATCTCTAAGGCCCATCCACCCTGACATCTACTGGTGTGACTTCCTGCCCTGCCTGACACCACATCCCCATGATCCAGGTGCCTTGTCAACCAGCCCCAGGATGGTCTCCACCCTCCTAGCTGCCAGGCAACAGGGGCCAGAGAAAGTTGAAAGCAGAAAAGAAAAGAACAAGGAAACATTACAAGGAATATCCTGTTCACAGGAGGCAGAAAATGTATTATGTATTGCTGGAAATAAAATTTTAAATCCAGGAATGCCCCAGTGGGGAACAGTTGAGGTATAAAGGGAGCACTCCTGGAAATGGAACTCACCTAGAACTTGACTCAGTGCCTCTCCTGCCATCTGAATCCTGCACAACCTGAGGTCAAGCCGCATAACTTATCTAAGGTTCTATGATCTCACTTACAGGGATATCCTAACTTCCTTCACTCCTAAGGTGGCTGTGTGGATGAAACACACTGAAGATATGAAAAAGCACTCAGGGTGTATGACATTAGCACATGTTATATTCTTCTTTTTTTTTTGAGACGGAGTCTTGCTCTGTTGCCCAGGCTGGAGTGCAGTGGCCGGATCTCAGCTCACTGCAAGCTCCGCCTCCCAGGTTTACGCCATTCTCCTGCCTCAGCCTCCCGAGTAGCTGGGACTACAGGCGCCCGCCCCCTCGCCTGGCTAATACTTTGTATTTTTTAGTAGAGACGGGGTTTCACCGTGTTAGCCAGGATGGTCTCGATCTCCTGACCTCGTGATCCGCCCTTCTCGGCCTCCCAAAGTGCTGGAATTACAGGCTTGAGCCACCGCGCCCGGCCTATGTTATATTCTTAAAAACAAATATAAAGGCTATGGACCAGTGATCTGAATGTGTTAAGAACCAGAGACTGATTAATCTAATTCTGTGCAACTGAGTTTCTCAGAGACCTCCCCAATAAACATACTCAGCAAAGTGTCCCACACATACAAGTACCAGACACCAGATACCTGGCCTTTTCCTTCCTCTCACACCATGGCTCTCCATCCTCAAGTCTGGCCTCTGTCTGATACAATGAAGTGGAGCCCAGGGGAGGCAGCACCGTCTTCAAATTAGGGGCTAACATCCTCACCTCCCTGCAATGCCCTGCCACAAATGTGCCACCCAGGAATGGATCCAAAACCACTGCAAAGCTATTTATACTAGGAGATGACCCCTCTACCTTTAAAGACCTATGAAAATCTCAACAGTTCTTATTCAGGCCAGCAATGGCCTAGGTCAAGCCTGAGCCTGAAGCCCCTAACCAAAAGTCCTCACAATGCAGATCCCCTCAGCAGCAGCCAGAAGGACTTGTCAGGGAATTTTGGAAAGAGTGGGCAGGCATCAGAATCCTCCAGACTGGAATCAGAGCTCAAGTCTAGAGTCCACCTCACAGTCAGGAGCCAGACTCTGGCTCCACCAGACTGCAGCGGACATCCCTCCCCAGGCCATGGCATTGGTCTCAGCTTGGCGGGAGGGGTGGATCTTTGAGATGGTCGACTGCGGGGTGGGGCGGGGTGGGGGCAAGTGCCAAAAGGCGGGTCCTGAAAGAGGAACCTTGGAGGGTCTGGAATGAAGATGTCCACAGTCCACCGCGCCCTCAGAGCCAGGTCCAGTGGATATCAGGGCAGGAGGGACCTCCAAATCTTGTGTTTAGGGCCATTCGCCTTATTCCACAGGCAAGGAAATGAAGAGCGAGAAGGGAGTTTATCGTGTGGCCTTAGGAGTCCTTGTACTCCTCCTGCCACCCGGGCTAAGCCCTCCCCAGTTCCAGGAGGTGGCGGGGGATGGTGGGGGGTGGGACATCCTCCTGGCGAATTCAGGACTCGGCTCCACGTCCCCACGCCTCCATGAGAGTCGCCCCTACCGAAGGCGCAGCCGCCTCGGCCATGGCCCTGTGCTGGCCTGCCTGGGCAGGGAGTCGCTGCTGCCCTTGCGCGCGGCCCCACACAAGCCCGGCTGCACAGTTCTCTCCGCAGACGGCATCAGCCCCGCTTTCCCCGCACGGACCGAGCTCGCGGGGCCGCCGGGACTCGGGACACACGGAGAACGCGTCCGGGAAGAAGCTGTGCCCCAGGCCCAGCGAATTGCGGCCGGGTGGGCCCCGCGTGGGCCCCGCCCCGCATCCCGAAGCCAGATCCCCGTTGGCCGGTGCTGGAGGCTCCGCCCCCGCTTCGCGGGCGCCTGCGACCCAGTGCCGGCTTTTCATTGGCCATCCCGGGAGGCCCCGCCCCCACAGCGTGCTCGGAGGTGTTGTGCGAGCCCCACAGGTGCGCGCGCCCGCCGACAGGTGTGAGCGCCCGCCCCAGGCTGGTGCCCAACAGCCCGCAAGTGACGCCAGCTGCCACTGCCCCGCACGGTCACTCACCTCCCAGAGAGCAGAAACCAGATCACGCGCACGCACTCGTTCATGTCAACAAGTTTATTGCGCACCAGTTAGGGAAAGGGACTACCACCTTCACAGTTTTCTTGGGCTTATTAACGTCGTGGCCCACCCGTTTATTTCACAAATGAGGAAGACGAGGACTCTGCTGGGGGAGTTTGGGGCCCAACCAGGGCTCCCACCGAGTCTGGGGAACCCTCAGCTCCTGCACCACAAAGCTTCGGTTGACTCGTTTCAATGTAAAGAACGTTACTTAAACACGTCCGAGTGCTAGGCAAATTCACAAGACCTAGCTCAAAGTTGCACACATTGCTATGAAAAAAAGAAAAAAGGAGAATCAGCACCTTGTGACACTTACGCAGGGGCATTTGGCATTAGAAAAACAAGCCCAGAAACTCGGCGAAATTCTTAGCCTGAGGTATCCCCAGAACATCTGAGACTAGCTCCTGCAGCTGAGGGTTAAACTCGCGCACCTGCACTTGCACACATCCTGTCTGAGCTCTTGCTGACAGCCTGTCTCTGATTTGTGAAGCTCCTGGCAAGGGTTGGGGGACCCCAAAGCAAACAAGCAGGATCCACAGCACAGAAGGGCGGTGCCTCTTCCCAAACCCAAGGGAGCCTGGCCAAACTGTCACTGACTTGTATATTCACCCTCCTCCCAGAGATGACAGCAACGCTACCACTGGCCCCCAACTCTGCTCAAGACGTTGGAAGAAGTGGGAGGGTCAGAAGGGCAAGGAAATGGCACATCCAGGAACCAAGGCCCCCAGAAGCAGCCCTGAAGGGTGGCCACTTCTCAGTGCCAGACAAGGCGGTAAAAAACAAGGTTAGCCGGGGTCCCATCACTCCAGCTTCAGAGTCACCCACACCAAGGCTGCTCTACAGGCAGCACCCGCAGTGGTGTGATGGGACACCAGAAGCCAGCTGACCTCCAGACTTCTCCATGAGGCCTGATATTATTGCCTGAACTTCTACAGTCTGAATCTCATGTTTTGGTAGGAATTTGTTCACCGAAACACAAAGGACCCCTGGGGAACAAAGCCCCGTGGGCGAGTCTTTCACTGAACCCAGTGGAACTGCCACTACTCACTCCAGAAGATAAAGGTCCTTCCTGAGGGATTCTGACAGGGGAAAAAAAGGCTGGAATGAGTAGAAAGGAGGCCCTGAACTTGAAAGGAAGCACAAAGCTAGGCTTCATATTTGTCCCAGTGCCTCTTAATTTGATCCTGACAACTCTGAGGTAGGACACACTGGGGCCATGACCCCCTTTGACAGAAGAGGAACATGAGACTAGCCATGACTGAAGGATTCACCCAGATCTCCTAGCCCAACTCTGCCCCAGAGCCCAAAGCGCCCAAGGGAGAACTCCTTTGAGAGACTGCCTCCCCTTTAATGTGAAAAGCAGTCCTGGAGGCCCAGGGTAGAGGTGGCCGGCCCTCAGCCAGACCAAGGGCCTCCTCTAGGGGAGGGGCTTCCTGGGCTCTCTCCGCACTGCCCCTCAGGATGCTGTCTGGGGTCCAGTCAATGGATCTTACACACCCACGAACACTGAGCTCTTGGGGAGAAGTGTCTCCCACTGCAGGCTTCAGTTTCCCCTCCCAGCTGACAAACAAAAGTAAATAATGGACGTGCCTATCCTGTGGGGTAAGGACTAGGAATACTGGGAGTCACTCTGGGCCAAGAAACACACACCTAGGGAGACACTGTGCTTCCGAGACAGCAGCCAAGACATCCCTGTCAAAACCACAGGCTGGGCAGGAGCAGTGGCTCGCGCCTGTAATCCCAGCACTTCAGGAGGCTGAGGCAGGCGAGTCACCTGAGGTCAGGAGTTCGAGACCAGTCTGGATAACATGATGAAACCCTGTCTCTACTAAAAATACAAAAATTAGCCAGGAGTGGTGGCTCACCTCTGTAATCCCAGCTACTCAGAAGGCTGAAACAGGAGAATCACTTGAACCCGAGAGGCAGAGGTTGCAGTGAGCAACCTCTGGAGATTGCACCACTGCACTCCAGCTTGGGCAACAAGAGCGAAATTCCATCTTAAAAAAATAAAAGACCCACAGGCTGGTGGAGGTAGTTCCCCTTCCAGTTCTGCGAGCCCCACATGGAAAAGCCGGCTCTTTCCACTTTGCAAAAGGCGAAGTTCCATTAGCAACTACACACATTTACAAAAGCACTTGAGTCTCTATAACAAGGGAAAAAAAGTTTCAAAATAGCAAAGTAGAAAACTTTCCAGGACCCTTTCTTCAGGCCAACCATCCACTCCCCTGTCTCATGGTGACAGCAGGCCGGAGACCTCTGCACAAAACAAAAATCCCAGGTCCCCGATGTCTCAATCGCCCCCATACTGGAAGGGCCATGATCTCTGGTCCTCTTGGCTGTGGTACCTACCAGAGGCCCCATCAAAAATAAGGCATCCCTTAAGCCTTAAGGAATCTTTTACAAGTCAGGAATGCAGAAAAGGCAGCAAAGAGTGCAAACAGGAAACAGAAGGCACCCGGTCACACACACTGCCACCAGAAGGGCGGCGGGCTTCCCATTTGAATGGGTAAAAACAACAAACCTCTCTCCATCCCAGAAAGAGGAGGAACCCGCGTCAGGCACTGGGGAGAGGCCCTGCGAGGAGTCCCCTGTGGCCTACTGCCTGGTCAGCCCTCTTCCGTGCGGCTGGGCCAGGGCAGCGGGGGGCTCCCGTGGCGGGCAGGGGCGGCAGGCAAGTGTGGGCCCGCCTGGCCTCGGGCGTGGGTCTGCATGTGCACAGCCAGGTGGTGGTTCCGGTTGAAGGTCCGGCCACACTGGGGGCACTGGTAAGGCCGCTCACCAGTGTGGATGCGCTGGTGCCGGAAGAGGTCCGAGGGCCGGCGGAAGGCCTTGCCGCAGTAGGGGCAGGCGGGCCAGCCCTGGCCATTGCCGGTGTGCAGGCGCTGGTGCAGCAGCAGGCTCTTGCGCTGCTGGAAGAAGCGCAGGCACTCGCTGCAGTGGTACATCTTGCTGGCCGCAGGCCGCCGCCCCACCAACGCACGGCCGCCCGCCACAGAGCGGCGGCCCTCAGGCTCCTCGGGGAGCCAGCGGATGACAGGGCCAGGCACCACCACCTCCCCCGGCTCCAGCGTGGTCTGGCTGTCCCCGGGGGCCTCCCGCCGCCCCTCCTCCACGTGGGTCCGCTGATGAATCGTCAGGTTGATCTTCAGGCGGAAGCTCTGCCCACAGTCGGGGCAGGTGAATGCCCGCTGCCGCCGGCGGGAAAGGACTCGGGGCGTCTCCCCGCCGACCCCCGGTGGCCGTGGCTCCCCTGCCCGCACCCTGGGCACGCCCTGGGCCTGATGACGGCTGGGGCCCCCAGGCCTGTTCCTGGGCCCTCGGGGGATTCTGCATTCGGTCTGGCCTCGGGACACCCCCAGAAAAAGCCGCTCAGGCCTCATCTCGTCTTCAGACTGTGCCTCTGTCTTGATGACCACACCACCACCTGGCAAAAGGAGTCTACGTTGGTTTCCAAGTGGACCTCACCACCCTGTCCCCCAGGTCACTCGGCCCAGTCCTGGCTTCCAGCCTCAGCCAAGCCCTCTCTCCCCACAGTGCTCACAGCACATTGCAGGGGTCCTGCTCACTGAGCCCCGCCACACAGGCACTGCCTCGCACGGTCACTCAGTCCTGATTGTTGTCATCAGCCTCATTCCTGGAGGCCAAGCTAAGGACATCAGGGGAGGGGAGATCAAGCTGCAAGGCCAGGAGCCAGGGAGCCCGGAGGTCAGGGGTCAGCTGGAGTGGGACACAGAAGCAGAGACCCTGGGCACAGCAGAGAGGGTGGCAGGACCCCACCCCCAAGAGTTCTGGTGACACTAGTTACCATCTGTGAAAGACAATGAGCCCCAGGGGCCCTCGCTGCCCCCAGACCACCCTAAGAGGCCTCTGCGGACTAGGGGTGGTGAGTGCTGCACCCATGCTCAGCTGCTCATCCACATGACAAATCCGCACAGAGCGTCCATGACCTGCCTGCCACTACACTCACTGGTGACAGAGGGCGCTAGGACCTGAGATTCTTGCCTGGGTCTGTGTGAGTCTCACTCAACTCCCAGGTTGGGTGGAGCCAAGGAACTGCTGGACAGCAGTGACAAGGACAACCAAGGCAGTGGCAGGTGGTCACAGCAATGTGCTGGAGACCTGAGACCCCAGGTCTCAGCACCCAGCTCTCAGGGGTCCCTAATGTGAGGGAGGAAGGGTCCTGGCACCATACCCTCTCAGGGAAGCAGAGTCTCTGGGCAGAGGAACACAGACTGTTGACATGGGGGCTGGGAGCCCAGCCACGCCAAGACCACATGAATAGCTTTTCCATCATCATCAGACCACATGCCTGGGATCTGATGCCTGGGTTTTCATGCAGTGCCTTTCCAGCCAGGCCAGACCAGACCACAATGGGGAAAGACCAGGAAGGACCCCAGACTGATCTGGGTCCCCACAGTCCCCAGGGAGATAGCAGCTGGAGAGGGAGGGACGGAACCCTCAGGAGGAAGCCCGTCACCACGTCCCACCACCCAACCCCACCCCACTCCCAAAAGGCCCCCACGCTCCTGTGGGGCTCTGCTGTGGCCACAGGTGCCTCCGCCCTTCTTCCCCTGGCCCCATGCCTGGCAGGATGTCCCTGGTGGAGGAAGTTGGAGACTCCCCATCTAGACTCTTCTTTCGACTTAATCAAGGATAAAATGCTGGTGCTGGCTGGGGGCCGTGTGAGACTCGGCAAGGGCCACTCCCAACACCGGCTGCAGGACACCCATGGCTTGCAGCGTGCATAGCCATCTCCCCAGCAGCCCTGGACATACGCAAGTCCCTGCCAGGGAGAGGAGGCCTAGGGCTTCTGTCCGGAGGGCTTCAGAGGTGAGACAAGAGCTACGAAGGCCACGTCCCCAACACCCCTGCAGGCCAGTGCTAATGTCCTGTCCCTCAGCATCTGTCACCCTGATGAGCCTCAAAAGAACAGAGGGTTGGGAGGCTCCGGGACACCGTTCCAGGTCTGCAATGGGGCAGGAACACTGCCCGCCTGCCTAAGAGGGTCCCATCTCTCCAACTCCATGAGCAGAGCCCAGACTTCCACACTGGCTGGAAAGAGAAACCCAGGGAATGGAGGAAGATCCAGTGGGGAAGATACCCAGAAATCACCACAGAGAAAGCAACCAGAGACTGAAAGTCGGGCCAGCGGCAGAACCAGATGGAGGAGCCAGCCCCGCAGAGGAACACTCGACAGAGAACAGAGCTCTGGACTGTTTGCCAAGTGTTCTGCTAAATGGCCTGATACATATTTTTGTGAAAGGACAGGCAGGGACTGCCTTTAAATAAAAGCAGACAAAGAGGTCTGGAAGCATGGCTAAAGCCAGAGTTCCCAGCAGGTCTTCAGAAAGAGGGCGTTTACCGAGAAACACCACGCTGGCGCCGCGCTAGGCACAGGACACACACTGCCCTGTGGATGGGACCCTCGTAAGAACCCTGGGGAGGCACAACACACCCATCTACCCCTCCCCTCACTCTGCTGGACCCGTGTGCCCAGGCCCCCAACACGTGGAGGAACCCACCCATCTATACACTGTTTTCTCATGCTGAAAATGCCAAAACCTACCTTCTTTCAGGCCTGTCTCAGGGGCCCCTTTCCCAGAAAGCCTGTCCAACCCAGCCCAACCAGTCTCCCAGCCATCTCTCCCAGCCCCACGCTTCCAGTGCTTTTCCTCAGCACCGTCGCTTGGTAACCGCGTGCTGCCTCGGGACACTGTTCATCCTGCCGCCTCGCTGTTCTCACTCACCTGCTCCTGGCCCGACTGGGGCCACTCTCACCTCTGAGTCCTGCTGCTGCTTGGGGGCCTGCCCTTCTTTCAGCTCCTCCTGGGCAGGGCTGAGTGGGCTGGTGAGGTGCTCTGGATATGGAGGGAGGCCTGGAGAATGCAAATCAGTGACACTGAGCACAACACAGAGGTCTCCTGCCCAGATGACCAGGGACCCTCTGGGGAAAGGCAGAGTCACTGGGATCCTGGGGCCTCAGCTGCAGCACAGGGCATGACAGTGAGGTGGACGCCACCGAATACCTGGCAGCTAGATTCCAGTCTAAAGCCTCTTGTCCCAGAGAAGGAAACTGCAGCACAGGAATTCAGCAGACAGGAATTCATGGTAATGATCACCAGGCAGGTCATGACAGACTCTGGCATTTTAAGGCAGGAAAGAGAAACACCATGCCTGTCCCAGCAGCCAATGGGGTGGCCACCACCTCCCGCGCTCGGGCCTCCTCCTCCTCCTCCAAGCTGCTCTTATGACATAAGGGACCCAAGGCAGGGCAGAAACACAACTGAAGACATGGCATTAGGAGCATCAAGGTTTCCCCCTCAGAAGTTTTCTTTCAAAATAACTCCATCCCTACACCTACTTCTTAGAACTGAGTCCATTCATGTTTAATCAGCGCCCGCCTCCCAGAGTGATCGTAACCAACCCAGCTGTCAGCAAGACTTTCAAACGGTAAAGCCTCAAAATGAGCATGTGTCCTCTCACACAAGAAATGAAACTCTGATTTTTTTTTTCTTTTTTGAGGCGGAGTCTCACTCTGTCACCCAGGCTGGAGTGCAGTGGCGTGATCTCGGCTCACTGCAAGCTCCGCCTCCTGGGTTCAAGCAATTCTCTGCCTCAGCCTCCCGAGTAGCAGGGATTACAGACGCCCACCACCATGCCTGGCTAATTTTTGTATTTTTTTAGTAGAGACGGGGTTCCACCATCTTGGCCAGGCTGGTCTTGAACTCCTGACCTCGTGATCCACCCTCTCGGCCTCCCAAAGTGCTGGGATTACAGGAGTGAGCTACTGCGCCCAGCTGAAGCTCTGATTTTTTAAGCAAAAAAAGATGATGAGAAAAAAACTATGATGAGCAAAAGGCTGACAGTAAGAGCTGACAGAATGCTACCATCAGAGATGAAATCAGCAAATGGCTCACATCGTTTGTCCACTTGATGCTAAGAGGAATTTGAAATTGGATGGGCATCAGATCAGAAGGGAACAGACAACAAACCCAGAATTATGGGAAAAGTAGGAAAACCTCCAAACCTGAGTTTGAATTTACCACGTTGGATCTTCCTAAACTTAAAACTCCAGAGGACAATGCCTTGTCAAGAGATAAAAGAACAACCAAAAGTGTGGTGGTGCATGACTGTAGTCCCTGCTAGTTGGGAGGCTGAGGCAGGAGGATGGCTTGAGTCCACGAGTATGAGGCTGCAGTGAGCCATGACTATGCCACTTGCATTCCAACCTGGGCTACGGGGCCAGACCCAGTCTCAAATAAATAAATAAATAAATAAATAAATAAATAAATTTTAAAAAAGTAACCCAAGTGGGGTCCTGTCCACTCTACCTCAACTGAGGTTCTCTTCTAAGAGAAGAGGTAAAACCAGCCAGAAGGTTATCAAAGGGTGAAATACTGGTGAAAAATAATAATCCAGTGGAGTCTGTGCCTGCTAACACTGCTACCAATTCCCCTTTATGTATGGGAGAGTTATAAACCAACGGGTTTTACTGCCCCTAAAAATGTTATTTTCATGACAAGCCTAAAGACGGTTGCTTCATCAGCAGATCCTGAAAATTTCAGTGGATCATCCTCTGAAGTTTGATCTTTGGATCCTTTCTACAACAAAGAGAAATACATCATCCATCCTACTAAACAGCCCCAAGCATCACAAGGTGGTGACTGAGCAAGATGAAGCCTCAAAAAAGAATGAGAAACAGAACGGTCTAAGTGAAAATAATGAATCCTGACTGTTCATGAGCCACTAATAATTGAAAATAAGGCTGGGCACAGTGGCTCACGCCTGTAATCCCAACACTCTGGGAGGCCAAGGTGGAAGAATTACTTGAGCTCAGGAGCTTGAGACCAGTATAGGCAACATGGTGAAACCCTGCCTCTACAAAAAAATACAAAAATTAGCTGGGTGTGGTGGCATGTGCCTGTAGTTCCAGCTACTCAGGGGGCTGAGGTGGGAGGATCACTTGAGCCCAGGAAGTTGAGTCTGCAGTAAGCTATGACTGCACCACTCCAGACTGAGCGACAGAGCAAGACTGTGCCAAAAAAAAAAAAAAAAGTTAAGAATAATTTTTAAATATTGGAAAGAAGAGCCAGATTCTGCTGCAGTTGGATTTGGGGGACAGCACTGGCAAAGGAGCAGCACCCCCAGGATCGAGCAGCCTACAAGCCAGCGGTGCTCCTAGTTGGGGCAGTCGCAGGCCTCTCCAAAAATGCCACTTCCATCAGTTCCATCAGTTCCATCAGGTGAAGACCCACACAGCCCCTTGGCCTCCAGTGCCCCCAGATGAATAAAGGGAAGCACAGGTCAAGAAGGCAACCTCATTGGAGATGATTTTGAATGGCAGGACAGGGCCAGGCGCGGTGGCTCACGCCTGCAATCCCAGCACTTTGAGAGGCCAAGGCTGATGGATCACGAGGTCAGGAGATCGAGACCATCCTGGCTAACACAGTCAAACCCTGTCTCTACTAAAAATACAAACAATTGGCCGGGCAGTGTTGTGGTGGGCGCCTGTAGTCTCAGCTACTAGAGAGGCTGAGGCAGGGAGAATGGCATGAACCCGGGAGATGGAGCTTGCAGTGAGCTGAGATAGCGCCACTGCACTTCAGCCTGGGTGACAAAGCAAGACTCTGTCTCAAAAAAAAAAAAGAAAGAAAGAACAGCAGGAGAGACAGCAGCACTGTCTCCCAGAAAATGCCATGAGCTCAGCTGTTACAAGTGACGACACACAAGAGTATGCCACTCAGAATAAAAAATAAATAAATAATAAATTTTACAGTTTATCTGTAAAATGGGAATTTAAAAAAAAAAAAGAGTAGACCGTGGTGGTGGCAACCAGTGCCCCAAGTAGGCAAGTATCAGCTACAGAGGGATGAAAGAACTGGACTCCCAGAAACAGGCCGGGCACGGTGGCTCATGCCTGTAATCCCAGCACTTTGGGAGGCTGAGGTGGGTGGATCACTTGAGGTCAGGAATTCAAGACCAGCCTGACCAACATGGCAAAACCCCGTCTCTACTAAAAATACAAAAAAAATTAGCCAGGCATGGTGGCACGCACCTGTAATCCCAGCTACTTGGGAGGCTGAGGCAGAAGAATCACTTGAACCCGGGAGGTGGAGGTTGCAGTGAGCCAAGATCGAGCCATTGCACTCCAGCCTGGGCAACAAGAGAGAAACTCTGACTCCAGGAAAAAAAAAACAAAACAAAACAAAACTGGACTCACAGAAACAATACATGCCAAAGTTCCCAGGTTTCAGCTTGATAATCTGCAAATCTTTTATTTCTTTTTAAAGTGGACATATTCTGAATACAGGTTTCATTATGGAGGCTAAGAGAACAAATGTTTAGTTTCATATTTTCTCTGTAAGTAAAAGAGCTGATATATTTTGAATATAGAGTGATTTTAAAAAGGGGTGGGGGAAGCTGGGGACAGTGACTCAAGCCTGTAATCCCAGCACTTTGGGAGGCCAAGGCAGGCGGGTCACCTGGGGTCAGGAGTTCAAGACTAGCCTGGTCAACATGATGAAACCCCATCTCTACTAAAAATACAAAAATTAACTGGGCATGGTGGTGCATGCCTGTAATCCCAACTACTCAGGAGACTGAGACAGTAGAATCGCTTGAACCTGTGAGGTGGAGGTTGCAGTGAGCTGAGATTGTGCCACTACACTCCAGCCTAGGCAACAGAGTGAGACTCAGTCACACACACACATACACACATCTCACTCTTTAGGGACTCCTGGCTCAGAACACTACAATGGGGGCTCCCAAACCCAAATCCTGTACTAGGCTAGTATAGCAGCATCCCCTGGGGAGCACCCCTGGGAGTCTCATCAGTAGGTTTGGGGTAGGCCTAGGAAATATGCATTTTTTAAAAGATTCCTAGAGCAAGAAACATAAATAATTCACAGAATAAGAAATTTAAATGGCCCTTAAACATATAAAAAAATAGGGCCAGGTGCAGTGGTTCATGCCTGTAATATTGCCACTTTGGGAGGCCAAGGCAGGAGGATTGTTTGAGGTCAGGAGTTTGAGACCAGCCTGGGCAACAGAGTAAGACCCTGTCTCTACAAAAATTTTAAAACCTGCCAGGCATAGTGGCACATGCCTGTAGTCCTAGCTACTCAGAAGGCTGAGGTGGGAAGACACTTGAGCCTAGGAGTTCAAGGCAGCAGTGAGCCATGATTATATGACTGCACTCCAGACTGGATGACAGAGTAACATCTTGCCTCAAAAAAAAAAAAAAAAAAAAAAGGGAGGGGGGGAACAAGATGGTCGAAAACAACCCTCCAGTGATTATCTCCCCACAGAAACACCAAATTCACTACTATTCACACAAGAAAGCACCTTCAAAAAAACCAAAATCCAGGTAAACAGTCACGGTACCTAGCTGTAACATCATATGAAGGAAAGAAGCACTGAAGAGGGTGGGAAAAATAGTCTTGAATTGCTGATACCAACCCTCCTCCATACCCCGCAGCAGCCATGCAGCTCCAGAGAGAGAATGTGTGTGCTTGGGGGAAGGAGAGTGCAGTGATTGTAGGACTTTGCATCGGAACTCAGTGCTGCCCTGTCACAGCAGAAAGCAACACCAGGCAGAACCTAGCTGGCACCCACCCACAGAGGGAGCATTTAGAACAGCCCTAGCCACGACAGGCATGATGGCTCATGCCTATAATCCCAGCACTTTGGGAGGCTGAGGCAGATGGATCAACTTGAGGCCAGGAGTTTGAGACTGGCCTGGCCAACATGGCGAAACCTCATCTCTACTGAAAGTACAAAAATTAGCCGGGTGCGGTGGCAAGCACCTGTAATCCCAGTTACTAGGGAGACTGAGGCAGGAGAATCACTTGAGCCCACGAAGCGGAGTTTGCAGTGAGCCAAGATCACGCCACTATACTCCAGCCTGGGCAACAGAGCAAAACTCTGTAACCAAAAAAACAAAAAACAAAAAGTTTACTCAAACATGATAACAGAGAATTTTCCAAACCTAAAGATATATCAATATTCAAGTACAAGAAGGTTAGCAAACACCAAGCAGAGTTAACCAAGATAAGACTACCTCAAGGCATTTAGTAATCAGACTCCCAGAGGTCAAGGATATTAAAAAAGGATCCTAAAAGCAGCAAAAGACAAGACACAAATGACATACAATAGAGCTCCAATACGTCTGGCAGCAGACTTTGCAGTGGAAACCTGACAAGTTTTCAAGAGAGTGGCACAACATATTTAAAGTCCTGAAAGGCTAGGCGTAGTGGCACATGCCTGTAATCCTAGCACTTTGGAAGGCTGAGGTGGGCGGACTGCCAGAGCTCAGGAGTTTGAGACCAGCTTGGCCAATACGGTGAAACCCCGTCTCTACTAAAAATACAAAAAATTAGGCAGATGTGGTGGCACATGCCAGTAATCACAGCTACTTGGAAGGCTGAGGCACGAGAATCACTTGCACCTGGGAGGCAGAGGTTCAGTGAGCCAAGATTGTGCCACTTCACTCCAGTCTGGGCACCAGAGGGACTGTCTCCAAAAAACTAAAAATAAAAGTGCTGAAGGCAAAAAGCTTTTATCCTAGAATAATATATCCAGCAAAAATATCCTTCAAACATAAAGGAAAAATAAAGATTTTCTCAGACAAACAAAAGCTAAGAGATTTCATCAACACCAGTCCTGTCCTACAAGAAATGCTAAAGGGAGTACTTCAATCAAAAAGAAAAGGACATTAATAAAGAATAAAAAAAAAAAAATCTGAAGGTACAAAACTCACTGGTAATAGCAAGTACACAAACACAGAGTATGATAATACTGTAATTGTACTGTGTAAGCTACTCATATCTTGAGTAGAAAGTCTAAATATGAACCAATTTTTTTTTTGAGACAAAGTCTCGCTCTTGTTGCCCAAAGAAATGCCTAAAGACACATGTGCACTATGGGATAGAAAAACTACTGTATGCAAATGGAAACCAAAAAAGAGTAGGAGTAACTAGACTTATAGCAGACCAAACAGATTTTCAGACAAAACTATAAAAAGAGACAAAGAAGTTCATTATATAATGCTAAAGGGGTAAATTCGGCAAGAGGATATATTAATAGCATAATAAATATACATGCACCCAACTCTGGAGCGCCTAGATGTATAAAGCAAATACTGTTAGAGCTAAAGAGAGAAACAGACCCCAATACAGTAATAACTGGCATCTCTGACACCGCACTTTCAGCACTGGACAGAGCATTCAGAAAGAAAACCAACAGAGAAACACTGGACTTAATCTGCACTATAGACTAAAGATATTCACAGAACATTTCATCCAACGGCTGCAGAATACACTTTTTTCTTCTCAGCACATGGATCATTCTCATGGATAGACCATATGTTAGGCCACAAAACAAGTTCTTAAAAATTCAAAAAATTGAAATCATACCAGGTATCTTCTCTGACTACAATGGAATAAAGCTAGAAATCAATAACAAGTGGAACTTTGGAAACTATATAAACACATGGAAATTAAATAATATGTTCTTGAATGGCCAATGGGTCAACAAAGAAATTAAGGAGGATATTAAGAAATTTTTTGGCCGGGCGCGGTGGCTCAAGCCTGTAATCCCAGCACTTTGGGAGGCCGAGACGGGCGGATCACGAGGTCAGGAGATCGAGACCATCCTGGCTGACACGGTGAAACCCCGTCTCTACTAAAAAATACAAAAAAACTAGCCGGGCGAGGTGGTGGGCGCCTGTAGTCCCAGCTACTCGGGAGGCTGAGGCAGGAGAATGGCATGAACCCGGGAGGCGGAGCTTGCAGTGAGCCAAGATCACGCCACTGCACTCCAGCCTGGGCGGCAGAGCGAGACTCTGTCTCAAAAAAAAAAAAAAAAAAAAGAAATTTTTTGAGGCCAGCTGTAATCCCAGCACTTTGGGAGGGCAAGGTGGGGAAACCATTTGCATCCAGGAGTTTGAGACTACCCTAGGCAACATAGCAAGAACCCATCTCTACAAAAAATCAAAAATTAGCCAGGTATGGTGGCACACATCTTTAGTCCCAGTTATTTGGGAGGCTAAGGTAGGAGGACTGCTTGAGCCTAGGAGGACCAGGCTGCAGTAAGCTGTGATCACACCACTGCACTCAGCCTGGGCAACAGAGCAAGACCCTGTCTGAAAACAAAAAAAAAAAAAGAAGAAGAAGAAAGAAAGAAATTTTTTGAAAGAAATGAAAATAAAACACGACATATCAAATTAACCTATGGTACTTGTG
Source organism: Papio anubis (assembly GCF_008728515.1). Lineage (NCBI taxonomy): Eukaryota > Metazoa > Chordata > Mammalia > Primates > Cercopithecidae > Papio > Papio anubis. The sequence continues at coordinate 9,641,874 of NC_044979.1, forward strand.
AGATACAGCAAAGCAATACTAAGATATAAGTTTACAGCAATAAGTGCCTCTATTAAAAAAGTAGACAAACTTCAAACAACATAATCATGCATGCTAGAAAACCAGAAAAGAGCAAACCAAACTCCAAATTAGTGTAAAAACAATAAAGATCAGAACATAAATAAATAAAATTGAAACAAAAAACAATACAAAAGATCAATGAAATGAAAAGTTGGTTTTCTGAAAAGATAAAATCGACAAATCTTTAGCCAGACTAAGATAAAGAGGATCCAAATAAATCAGAGATAAAAAAAGAGATATTACAACTAATACTGCAGAAAATCAAAGGATCATGAGACTATTATGAACAACTATATGCCAATAAATTGAAAAACCTAGAAGAAATGGATAAATTTCTAGACATATACAATCTACCAAGATTCAACCATGAAGAAATCCAAAACCTCAACAGACCAATAACAAGTAATGAGATCAAAGTTGCAATAAAAAGTCTCGCAGCAAAGAAAAGCCAGGGACGTAACGGTTTCACTGCTGAATTTTACCAAACATTTAAAGAGGAATTCACACCAATGCTATTCAAACTATTCTGAAAAATAAAGGAGGAGGGAATACCTCCAAACTCATTCTATGAGGCCAGTATTACCCTGACACCAAAACCAAACAAAGACACATCTAAAAAAGAAAGCTACAGGCCAATATCCTGATGAACACTGATGCAAAAATCCTCAACAAAATACTAGCACACCAAATTCAATGACACATTAAAAAGATCTTTCATCATGACCAAGTGGGATTTATCCCAGGCAGGGATGGAAGAATCATTCAACCTCTGCAAATCAATGAATGTGATACATCTTATCAACAGAACGAAGGACAAAAACCACAGGATTTCAATTGATGCTATAAAAGCATTTGATAAAATTCAACATACTTTCATGATTTTAAAAAATCCAAAAAATGGGTACAGAAGGAATATACTTCAACACCATAAAAGCCATATACAACAGATGCACAGCCAGTTTCCCCTGATAGTGAACAGGGGAAAAATTGAAAGCCTTTCCTCTAAGATCGGGAACAAGATAAGGATGAACAAGATAAGGATGCACTTTCACCACTGTTGTTCAACATAATCCTGGAAGTCCTAGCTAGAGCAGACAAGAGAAAGAAATAAAGAGCATCCACATTAGAAAGGAAGAAGTTAAATTATCCTTGTTTGCAGATTATATGATCTTATATTTAGAAAAACCTAAAGACTCCACCAAAAAACACCTATTAGAACTGATAAATTCAGCAAAGTTGCAGCATACAGAATCAACATACAAAATCAGTAGCCTTTTTATATGCCAACAGTGAACAATCTGAAAAAGAAATCAAGAAAATAATCCCGTTTACAATAGCTATACATAAAATAAAATACCTAGGAAAAAACTTAACAAAAGAAGCAAAAGATATCTAGAACGAAAATTATGAAACATTAATGCAAAAAATTGAAGAGGACACCAAACAATGGAAAGATATTCCATGTTCAGAATTAGTTATAATGCCCACACTACACAAAGCAATCTACAGACTCAATGCAATTCCTATCAAAATATCAAGGACATTCTTCACAGAAATAGAAAAAACAATCCTAAAGTATATACAGAACCATGAAAAACCTGAAATAGCCAAAGCCATCCTAAGCAAAAAGAACAAAACTAGAGGAATCTATTACCTGACTTCAAATTAAACTACAGATCTATAGTAACCAAAACAGCATGGTAATGGCATAAAAACAGACAAATAGACCAAAAGAACAGAATAGGAACCCAAAAATAAACCCATACATCTACAGCAAACTCATTTTTACCAGAGGAATCTATTACCTGACTTCAAATTAAACTACAGATCTAGAGTAACCAAAACAGCATGGTAATGGCATAAAAACAGACAAACAGACCAAAAGAACAGAATAGGGAACCCAGAAATAAACCCACACATCTACAGCAAACTCATTTTTGATAAAGGTATCAAGAACATACATTAGGCCAGGTGTGGTGGCTCATGCCTGTAATCCCAACACTTTGGGAGGCCAAGGCTGGCGGATCACCTGAGGTCAGGAGTTCAAAACCAGCCTGACCAATATGGTGAAACCCCATCTCTACTAAAAATACAAAAATTAGCCGGGAGTGGTGGCAGGCGCCTGTAGTCCCAGCTACTCAGGAGGCTGAGACAGGAGAACTGCTTGAACCCGCGAGGCAGAGGTTGCAATGAGCCAAGATTGTGCCACCGCACTCCAGTCTGGGTGACAGAGTGAGACTCTGTCACAAAAAAGAAAAAAAAAGAACATATATTGGAATAAGGACAGTCATTTCCATAAATTGTGCCAGGAAAACTGAATATCCATATGCAGAAAAATAAAACTAAACTCCTATCTCTCATCATATAAAAAAATCAAATCAAAATAGATTAAAAACTTAAATATAAGACCTCAAACTATCAAACTACTTCAAGAAAACACTGGGGAAACTCTCCAGGATATTGGTCTGGGCAAAGATTTGAGTAATACCCTAAAGCACAGACAACCAAAGCAAAAGATGAACAAATGGGATCACATCAAGTTAAAAACCTTCTGCACAGCAAAGGAATCAATCAACAAAGTGAAAAGACACCCCACAGAATGGGAAAAAATATTCGCAAATTATCCATCTGACAAGGGATTCATAACCAGAATATCTAAGGGGCTCAAACAAATCTATAGGAAAAAATCCAATTACCCAATTAAAAAACAATCTGATTAAAAATGGGCAAAAGATCTGAATAGACATTCCTCAAAAGATGGCATACAGGTTGGGCATGGTGGCTCATGCCTGTAATCTCAGTGCTTTGGGAGGCTGTGGCAGGAAGATTGCTCGAGTCCAGGAGTTCAAGACCAGCCTGGGCAACACAGCACAACTCCATCTCTACAAGAAATACAAAAATTAGCTGGGCGTGGTGACACATGCCTCTAGTCCCAGCTACTTGGGAGGATGAGGTGGGAGGATGGCTTGAACCCAGGAGATTGGGTTGCAATGAGCTCTGATTGTGCCACTGCACTCCTGTCATACCTGGGAAACAGAGTGAGACTCTGTCTCAAAAAAAAAAGAAAAAAAAAAATGTGGCTGGGCACGGGGGCTCATACCTGTAATCCCAGGACTTTGGGAGGCCAAGGCAGGCGGATCATGAGGTCAGGAGATGGAGACCATCCTGGCTAACATGGTGAAACCCCATCTCTACTAAAAATATAAAAAATTAGCCAGGCGTGGTAGAGGGTGCCTGTAGTCCCAGCTACTCGGGAGGCTGAGGCAGGAGAATGGCGTGAACCCGGGAGACGGAGTTTGCAGTGAGCCAAGATGCGCCACCGTACTCCAACCTGGGTGACAGAGTGAGAATCCGTCTCAAAAAAAAAAAAAAATGTACAAATGGCAAACAGGTATATGAAAAGGTGCTCAGCATAATCAATCATCAGAGAAATGCAAATCAAAACGACAATGACTTATCATCTCATCCCAGTTAAGACAGGCAATAACACACGCTGGCAAGGATGTGAAGAAAAGGGAACCCGCGAACACTGCTGGTAGGAATGTAAATTAGTGTAACCACTATGGAGAACAGTACAGAGGTGCCTCAAAAGAACTAAAAGCAGAACTACCACATGACCCAGCAACCCCACTGCTAAGTATATACCCAAAAGAAAAGAAATCAGTGTATCTATCTGCACTCCCATGTTCATTATTCACAATCGTCAAGATTTGGAAGCAACCTAAGTGTCCATCACCAGGCAAAGGGACAGAGAAAATGTGGTACATATATACAGCTATAAAAAAGGAGATCCTGTCATTTGCAACAACATGGGTGGAACTGGAGGACATTATGTTACGTGAAATAAGCCAGGCACAGAAAGACAAACTTTGTATGTTCTCATTCATTTTGGGAGCCAAAAAGTAAAACAGTTGAATTCATGGAGACAGAGAAGTTGAACGATGGTTACCTAAGGCTGGGAAGGGTTGGGGGGAAGGTGCGAGGGGGGAAGTAGAGATGGTTAACGGGTAACAAATACAGTTAAATAGAATGAATAAGATCTAGAATGTGATAGCATAACAGGGTGACTACAGTCAACAATAATTTAATTGTACATTTTATAATAACTAAAAGAGTATAATTGGAATGTTTATAACATAAAGAAATAAGAAATGCTTGAGGTAATGAATATCCCATTTACCCTGATGTCATTATTACACATTGTATGCCTGCATCAAAATATCTCATGTACCCCATAAATATGCACACCTACTATGTACCATAAAAATTAGAAATTAAAATAGAAAGAATTCTAAAGGAAAAAAAAAAAAAACTCATCAACACTCAGTAAGAGAGGCACCATTGGCCGGGCGCGGTGGCTCAAGCCTGTAATCCCAGCACTTTGGGAGGCCGAGACGGGCGGATCACGAGGTCAGGAGATCGAGACCATGCTGGCTAACACGGTGAAACCCCGTCTCTACTAAAAAATACAAAAAAATAGCCGGGCACGGTGGCGGGCGCCTGTAGTCCCAACTACTCGGGAGGCTGAGGCGGGAGAATGGCGTGAACCCAGGAGGCGGAGCTTGCAGTGAGCTGAGATCCGGCCACTGCACTCCAGCCTGGGCGACAGAGCAAGACTCCGTCTCAAAAAAAAAAAAAAAAAGAGAGGCACCATTAAAACTACACTGACATACTTCTTACCATTACACTGAAAAGAATCCTACAAGTTTGTCCACATCCTCTGTTGGCAAGAGAACCTTTTTCACAACACAGATGGGAATGCAAATGATTCCTCTGTCCAGGGGAATTTGGAGATAAATTCTCCCCAAATAACATATTTATTTACCTTTTGACCCAGCAATCCAACCTCCAGGATTACATCTCAAAGATACATTGGGGCCAGGCACAGTGGCTCATATGTAATCTCAACACTTTGGGAGGCTGAGGAAGGTGGATCACTTGAGGTCAGGAGTTAAGAGACCAGCCTGGCCAACATGATGAAACCCCGTCTCTGCTAATACAAAAATTAGCCAGGTGTGGTGGCGCACACCTGTGGTCCCAGTCAGTCCAGAGGCTGAGGCTCGAGAATCATTTGAACACAGGAGTCAGGGATTACAGTGAGACGAGATCGTGCCACTGCACTCCAGCCTGGGCAACACAGTGAGTGAGACTCCTTCTCACAAAAAATAAATTTTAAAAAAAGATACCTTGGCAAAAACATGAACTGATTTATGCACAAAGTACTCCCTACAGCATTATTTATATCAGCAAAATGCTGGAAATACCCTAAATGTCCAAGGTATAGACTGTTAAATAAACTATCACACCACACAACATTCCGAATCCACAGAACTGAGGAAGACCTGTACATCATTGTATGAGGTGGTCTCCACAACCTACTGCGTAAGACAGGGGTGGGAATACAAATATATCCGTGTTACTGATATTTCCAAGAGAAACATGGTAATATAAATAAGAAATGAATAAAAATGATTATCTATAGGGAGAGGGCACAAGGAGGGAAACGAGATTTCCTCGAATGTACCATGTTAAATCATTTTGACTTTGCAAACATAAAATATCTTACATATTCAAAAAATTAAGTTACATCAAAAACCAAAAAGAATAATCTATAAAAAAATCTAAAAATAAACAAATGAATGCAACTGTATACTAAGTTGGTGGCATAAGTACATACAGAAAATATTTCAAGTGACTTTAAAAGGCATTATTTTGCCCATAAGTCTTGCACAGAATGTATACAGAGGACAAAAAGAGCTGCAAAAAAATCTTGTATTTCAATGGAAGTCTAACTGTTAGTAGTATTATTGCTTCACTGTTTTGAAATTGTAAGATACATTATAGGATAACGAAGTGCTAGGATTGGATATAAGATCATTGAAGAAATTACGCAAATTTAGTTGAGAATTTAAGATTTCCACGTAAAAGGAAAGTGATAAACAACATAAAATCAAAGAACCAGGCCAGGCGCCATGGCTCACGCCTATAATCCCAGCACTTTGAAAGGCCGAGGCATGGTGGCATGTGCCTGTAGTCCCAGCTACTCGGGAAGCTGAGATGGGAGAATCACTTGAGCCCAGGAGGTCAAAGCTGCAGTGAGCTGAGATCATGACACTGTACTCCAGCCTAGGCAACAGAGTGAGATCCTGTCTCAAAATAAATAAATAAATAAATAAATAAGGGGGCACGGGGGGAATTTATCAACTGATAAAGGAATAAACAATATGTGGCATATCTTTACAATGGAGTGTCACTCAGCCACAAAAAGGAATGAAGTACTCATACATACTACAATCAATGTGGATGAACCTTCAAAACATTATGCTCAATGAAAGAAGGCAGGCACAAATGCCACATAATATATGATTCCATTTTTTTTTTTTTTGAGACAGAGTCTCGCTCTGTTGCCCAGGCTGGAGTGCAGTGGTGCAATCTTGGCTCACTGCAACCTCCGCCTCCCGGATTCAAGCAATTCTCCTGCCTCAGCCTCCTGAGTAGCTGGGATTACAGTTGCACACCACCACACCCAGCTAATTTTTTGTATTTTTAGTAGAAACGGGGTTTCATCATGTTGACCAGAATGGTCTTGATTTTCTGACCTCATGATCCACCCACCTCAGGCTCCCAAAGTGCTGGGATTACAGGCGTGCGCCACTGCGCCCGGCCGTATGATTCCATTATATGGAGTTTCCAGATGGATAAATGCATAGACACAGAAAGCAGATCAGAGGCTGCCTGGGGCAGGGGAACAGGTGGGCAGAGGAACAGGCAGTGACTACTAATGGGTATGGGGTTTCTTTTTGATGGAACAAGAAAGGTCTAAAATTGGATTGTGGTGATGGCTGCACAACTTTGTGAATATACTAAAAAACACTCAACTATAGGACGTCCTAGCCAGAGCAATAAGGCAAGAGAAACAAACGGCATCCAAATAGGAAAAGAAGTTAAACTATCTCTCTTTGCTAACAATGATTCTGTACCTAGAAAACCTTAAAAACTCTGCCAAAAGGCTACTGGAACTGATCAACAATTTTAGTAAGGTTTCAGGATACAAAATTAGTGTACAAAAATCAGTAGCATTCCTACACAAGAATAACATCAGCCTGAAAGTGTATAATCAAGAATACAGTTCCATTTACAATAGCTACCAAAAAAAAGAAAGAAATACCCAGGAATACAGCTAACCACAGAGGTGAAAGACTCCACAAGGAGAACTATGAAATACTGTTGAAAGAAATCAGAGATGACACAGATACATTTAAAAACATCCCATGCTCATGGATGGAAAGAATCAATGTTGTTAAAATGGCCATACTGCCCAAAGCAATTTACAGACTCAATGCTATTCTTTTCAAACTACTCGTATCATTCTTTACAAAATAAGAAAAAACAATTCTAAAATTCATATGAAACCAAAAAAGAGCCAGAATAGCCAAAGCAATCCTAAACAAAAAGAACAAAGTCAAAGGTGTCACACTACCCAACTTCAAACTATACTAGAAGGCTGTAGTAACCAAAACAGCATGGTACTGGTACAAAAACAGACACGTAGACCAATGGAACAGAATAGGAAACTCAGAAATAAAGTCACACACTTACAATAATCTGATCTTGGACAAGGCTGACCAAAAAAAAAAAGCAATGGTGAAAAGACTCCCTATTCAATAAATGTTGCTGGGGTAGTAACTAGCTAGACATGTGCAGAAGAATGAAGCTAGACCCCTACCTTTCACCATATACAAAAAGTAACTCAAGATGGATTAAATATTTAAATGTAAGACCTCAAATTATAAAAATTCTAGAATAAAACCTAGGAAATACCCTCCTCGATATTGCCCTTGGCAAAGAATTTTTGGCTAAGTCCTCAAAAGCAACTGCGACAAAAACAAAAATTGACAAGTGGGACCTAATTAAACTAAAGAGCTTCTACATAGCAAAAGAAATTACCAACAGAGTAAACTGAAACCTACAGAATGGGAGAAAAATATCTGCAAACTATGCGTCTGACAAAGGTCTAACATCCAGCATCTATAAGGAACTTAAACCAACAAGCAAAAAATGAGCAAAGGACATGAACAGACGTTTCTTAAAAAAAGACATGCAAGCGGCCAACAAACATGAAAAAATGCTTACCATCACTAATCATCAGAGAAATGCAAATCAAAACCATAATGAGTACCATCTCACACCAGTCAAAATGACCATTATTAAAAACTCAAAAACCATCAGATGCTGGCGAGGCTGCAGAGAAAAGGGAATGCCTATACACGGTTGATGGGAATGTAAGTTAGTCCAGCCACTGTGGAAAGCAGTTTGAAGATTTCTCAAGGGACTTAAAACAGAGCTACCATCTGACCCAGCAATCCTGTTACTGGGTATATACCCAAAGGAAAATAGATCATTATACCAAAAATATACATGCACACATATGTTCATCACAATGTTATTCACAGTAGCAAAGACATGGAATCAACCTGGGTGTCCATCAGTGGTGGGTTGAATAAAGAAAATGTGGTATATATACACCATGGAATACCACATAGCCATAAAAAAGAATGAAATCATGTGCTTCGCAGCAACATGAAGCTGAAGGCCATAATCCTAAGTGAACTAATGGAAGAACAGAAAACCAAATATTGCATGTTCTCACTTATAACTGGGACCTAAACAATGAGCATACATTGACATAAACCTGGGAAAAACACACACTGTGGACTACTAGAGGGGGAAGGGAAAGAGGGGAGCATGGATTGAAAAACTTGGGTACTATGCTCACTACCTGGGCACAATATACCCATGTAACAAACCCACACATGTACACCTATATCCAAAGTAAAAGTTGAAATTTTTTTAAGAAGTACTCAATTGCACACTTTAATAGGTAAATTATATAGTATATGAATTATATCTCAATAAAGCTGTTGAAAAAGACTAGGGGGTTTTCATAAGTCTGTTTTTATAGACTTCAGAGACACAAACCAAATGTAAAATGTGGACTTGGGTGTATTACAATTAGGATCCTAAGACCTATAGAAAACATTTTTGAGACAACTGGGGAAAACAAAACAAAGGCTAGGTATTAGATGGTATTAGATGATATTCTGATATTCTGTGGGTGTGACCATGGTATTGTGGTTACGTTCAGGAAAAGGGAAAAAACAGATGAAGCGAGTGTGGCAAACCCAGCGGAGTGTTGAGTCTGGGTGACGATCATTTGGAGATTCACTGTGCTATTCTACTTTATTAAAATGTAATTTTTAAAAAAGCCCCCCAGAGGACTGTGATGTGCAGTCCCCTTTGGAACCACTGTCCTATATACCAGCTACAAGGACAGGGCATGCCTGGCCCTCCTACCGAGGGCCATGTACACAAATGGAAGCCAGCACATGACAGGCCTTCCTGCCGCAGGCTGGGGCTGTGGGACTGCGACAGGGGCACAAGCAATAGCAGGGACATGGACACGCCTGAAGACACCAGGAGGCAGCAGTGCTGCTGGTGGAGGTATATATATATAGTGGGGACCAGCAGTGTTGCTGGTCCCCACTATATATATATATACACACACATACACATACACACACACATATATTTTGAGACAAAATCTCGCTCTGTCGCCCAGGGTGGAGTACAGTGGCGCAATCTCGGCTCACTGCAAGCTCCGCCTCCTGGGTTTACGCCATTCTCCTGCCTCAGCCTCCCGAGTAGCTGGGACTACAGGCGCCCGCCACCACGCCCAGCTAATTTTTTGTATTTTTAGTAGAGACAGGGTTTCACCATGTTAACCAGGATGGTCTCAATCTCCTGACCTCATGATCCACCCGCCTCAGCCTCCCAAAGTGCTGGGATTACAGGAGTGAGCCACCGTGCCCAGCCAGTCCCCACTATTACAAAGTGATCAGCATGTACATGCTTAATATTTGTCACTCGGTCATCACAGCCATGTAAGGTGAGTATGATGGCCCACATTGGACAGATACAGAAACCCTATGGCTCTAAGTCTGCCACCCACTCCTGTCCAGGGTGGCCTTGTACAGAGTGGTCCCACTTTGGGTTAATGGCCTATGCTCCCTTTCTGGCCTCCCTGATTGTCTGGGAAGCCCAAGACGGTGGGTGATGGTGCAGCTAGCCCCTGGCACTCCCCCCACGCCACCACATCTTGCTCTTTTACTTACCAGTGCCCAACATCCTTGGATGCCCCACCTCTACTTCATTCTGCTTCTCCTGGCCCCACCCATCAAGACAAGGTTCCTCTCCCCTCTCTATCCGGGTGAGGATGTCCGGTTTGGAGATGGCATAATCTGTGCACAGAACAAGAAATGGGGAAGAGCTGGACCCGAGATGCCCACAAAGATGCAGAGGTGCCCAAAGTACCAAAAGCCAAAGCAAAGAAACAGACTGTCCACAGACAACCTGTGGACAGAGGCCCAGATCCTCCCTCCGTGGCCTTACCCAGGGAGACCAGGGTCTCGTAGTTGCCCCTCATCACATGCTTGTAGAGCTCCTTCTGCCAGTCCTCCAGCTTGCCCCACTCCTGCTCAGAGAAATACACGGCCACATCATTGAAGGTCACGGGCACCTGGAACCACAAGTGTTGCACTCACTCACCCACACGCTCACAGGCTCGGCCCCTCGAGCTCTCCCACCCGCAGGGTGTCCCGCCGCTACCTTGGGGGACTCCCCCTTGCTGCCTGGGGGCAGCCGCAAGATCCAGAAGTTCCTGTTGCGCAGCAGGTTCTCCACATTCTCCAGCCGCCTCTGCAGCAGCCCGTACTCCTGCAGCAGGGTCCCCAGCACGGCCCACTTGCCCTCCAGCTGGTTCCCGAACTCCACAGCTGTCTTCTCACAATCGGCCAGCTTCTTCTCGGCTGTCCCCGTGCGCCCCTCCAGAGTCAGCAAGCGGGCCAGGCAGGAATCCACCTTCTTCTCCAAGGCCTGAATGGCAGCCACCACCGTCCACAGTGTGATTTCCGTGGAGTAGAGGTACGAATTCTTCTCAGCAGCTGGCTGGGGCAAGGGTGTGGAAGGACTCTGGTCCTCTGTGTGCTTGTCTGTCTTGGGGGCCTGCTCACAAGAAGAGAAAAGAGAGGTATTATGAGAATTATACAATCAAACTTCCCATCTCAAAAACACACCTCAGAAATGACACCTGCAATGGTAAAGCCCCATCTGGGATCCTGAGTTAGCAGCAGCCTGGCGGGAGATGGAGAGGCTAGGGTGTCAGTTAGGAATCCAGCCTAACTGATACAAGAGACAGTGGCTGGACCAACGTGTCAGCAAGTGGGAAAGTGGAAGAAAAACAGCCCCTGCCCATCCTATACACTAGCTATGGGGACAGGGCATGCCCCATAAGCTTGAGCAAACCATGCAGTCTCAAACCAGTGACTCCCCTTCCTCAAACCAGTGACTCCCCTTCTTGGGTCTGTTTCCTCCTCTAAAAATGAAGGGACAAGGCTTTGTGACACAGAGACATGACTCTCCAGTGGACAGCCCACGTGCAACTCAGCTCTGCCACTCACAAGCTGGCCAACTGTGGGCAAGGTGTTTCCAACAGCTTCCAACTTCCCTTCCCCATCTAGAAAATGGAGATAATAATAGTACCTATACAATAAGACTGAGAGAATTAAGAAAAATCTGTGTACAAAGCACTTAGTACAATGTGTAGCACAGCACAAATAATAAACATGAGCCCCATGTCGCAGGGCTAAGAAGATGATGATTGCTATGGAACGAATGTTTGTGTCTCCCTCAAAATCCATTTGCTGAAGCAGTAATCCCCAATATGCTGGTATTTGGAGGTGGAGCCTCTGGGAGGCAATTAGGCCATGAAGGCAGAGCCCTCATATGTAGGATTCGTGCCCTTGTAAGAAGAAACACAAGGGACACGATCTTGCTGTATGCCATGGGAGGATACAATGAGAAGGCAGCCGTCTGCAAACCAGGAAAAGAGACCTGCCGGGAACCAAGTAAGGCAGCCTGAGCAGACTGAGACAATGATGGTGATTATGGTGATGGTTCTGGCTCAGGGATATGGTACAAATAGTTCATATGGCCTTTTTTTTACCTCCACCTCTTTCATTCCGTTGTCCTTCAGTGCCTTGGAAAAAGCTTCTCAAGTGCCTCAACTTACCCTGATACCTGATTCACAAGCCATCATCATGCATGTGCAATGGGCAAAGTCCTGGTTGGTGCTGCTAAAAGCCTCGTTGGAGAGACAAATCGACATCTCACCCCTCAATTTCATTCAGGCTTCATGGTTAAATCATCACAGGGTACTAACTTCCAAAATTACCTCAAATCCAGCCATGTTTCTCCTTCTCCACTGCCAGTGTCTAGTCCAAGTCCCCATCACCTTGCTTGGCCTCGGCCACTGCGGTCCTGCCTACCTGATTTCCCCACTTCCAGCCTTCTCCCCCACTTCCAGCCTTCTCCACGACAATACACTTTCCACAGAGTAACCGGTAATCTTTTTTTTTTTTTTTTTTTTTTTTTTGAGACAGAGTCTTGCTCTGTCGCCCAGGCTGGGGTACAGTGGTGCAATCTCAGCTCACTGCAACCTCCACCTCCCGAGTTCAAGCGATTCTCCTGCCTCAGCCTCCCGAGTAGCGGGGACTACAGACACCCGCCACCACACCCGGCTGGTTTTTATATTTTCAGTAGAGACGGGCTTTCACCATATTGGCCAGGCTGGTCTCAAACTCCTGACTTTGTGATCCGCCTTTCTCAGCCTCCCAAAGGGCTGGGATTACAGGCATGAGCCACCACTCCCAGCTTGGTAATCTTTTAAAAACACAAATAGATCATTGCAGTCCCCTGCTTAAAACTCTTCAGTAGTTTCCCAGTGTACCTGGCATAAGATCTAGACTTCTTCATGGCCCAGCCGACCTCTCTTGACCTTGAGCCATCCAGTTCCTGCCGCGCTCCAGCCATGCCGGCCTCCTGTGGATTCCGAGGACCCACTCGGCCCTCCTCCACCTTCGTGTCAGCTCTCAATATGCATCCTCTGTATGCCTGAGTCCCTCTGGTCTTTAAGAGTCTTGCTTAGACAACGCATCCTAGAGACTTTCACTGTTCCCTCCTTCCTAGCACTAATCATCTGTAATTGCTTCATCCATTCAACGACAATTACTGAACACCTATCATAGTAAACGTACGATGAAGATGAAAAAAAAAAACTGATGGGGTTCTTCCTTCTCCAGGAGAAAAATTCTGTATAGGAATACTTATAAATAACAACAGTGTGACAGGATGGGCTAACAAGAGTCCAGGGCAAATCTGTCCCTTTTGGGAAGTTTCTTGGGATCTCAAGTGCTGCAAGAAGGCATTGGGAAAGGAGCAGGTGGACAGGAGTGAGCTGAAAGGTAGTAAAGCTGTGAGCTCCAGGCTAGGGGGAGTGGATGATGTCACCTCCTAGGGCCCCCTCTTCCCAGGCAACAGGACTATAAACCTGCAGAATCCCCAATGTTTTTTCTCTCCCTTGCACTCAGGGAACCCAAAAAGAAGCTCACCACACTCACTAAGTAAAGAGGAGGGAGAGGAAGTTCTACTTTAATAAAAGTATCCAGAAAAATCAAGGTTTCAAAACCTTCACTGAGGTGTATTAATAACAGTAGGTATCATCTACTGAGCTCTTTACAAGCGTTTTCTAGTATGTCAAAAATGGCCAAAGGATTATAATCTCCCAATTGGACAAACTGCACAATATCAAACCAATATTCTAAAATCTGTTAAACTGGCCTAGTTTATATAGATGAAGATGCAGAAAAAAACTGATGTGATTCTTCCTTCTCCAGGAGGAAAATTCTGTATAGGAATACTTATAAATATAGTTTATTCTTATGAACAAACTTATTCATATAGATATATATCTAGATAGATAGATAGACAGATAGATAGATATATACGAGACAGGCACCTGCGCCTGTAATCCCAGCTACTTGGGATTGGGAGGCTGAGGTAGGAGAATCACTTGAACCTGGGAGGCAGAGGCAGAGGTTGCAGTGAGATGAGATCCCACCACTGCACTCCAGCTTGGCTGAGAGACCCTGTCTAAAAAATATAGATATAGATATAGATAGATAGATATAAAAAACATTTTTTAATTAAAAAAATTTTAAATGGCCGGGTGCAGTGGCTCACATCTGTAATGCCAGCACTTTGGGAGGACGGGGCGGGCAGATCACGAGGTCTGGGGTTCAAGACCAGCCTGGCCGACATAGTGAAACTCCATCTCTATCAAAAATAGAAAAATTAGCCAGGCGTGGTAGCAGGCGCCTGTAGTCCCAGCTACACGGAGAGTCCCAGTTCAAGGAGAATCCCTTGAACCTGGGAGGCGGAGCTTGCAGTGAGCCGAGATCGTGCCACTGCACTCCAGCATGCACAACAGAGCGAGACTCCCTCTAAAAAAAAAAAAAATTAAAATAAAATCTGCTACATTGATTTTTTTTTTTTAATCTACAATCTCTCTTGTAAACGACACTTAAATCTTTCTCTTTGGTAAAAGTAGACTATGAGGCGTTTTAAAGTGTCTAATTCCAAAGTCCCTGCCCCGGCGTGAGGCTCCCGCCTCTAACAGATGCGTGACCCTGGGCCAGTCCCTTCCCATCTCAGCCTCCGCGACTGTCCCGTGGGGCCTGCTGCCCCTGCCCGCCCAGCCTGCTGTGGGGGCGCCGCGGGGCCTCAAATGGAACAATGCTTCCAAGGCGCGGCCTCCTAGTCGCCGAGCGTGACTCTGAGGCCCGGGCTGGCAGAGGCCGCAGAAGGGCCGGATCGTCCGTCGCTGACGTCGGGGCCCCGCCCGCCGGGCCTGGAGTTTGGGCCGCCCGGTCTATGCCTTCGACGCGGGCCGGGCGGTGGGCCGGGGGCGGCGAGCGCGGAGGCTGCGCGCAGGGCCCTCTCGCCAGGCGGCCCCGCGCGGCCAGAGTCCCTCGCGCGGGCTCACGCAGCGGCGGCCTGGGCCTTCCCGGCGTCCGCGGGGCCCAGGGCGCTTACCCGGGCAGGCGCCGCTTCGGCCATGGCTACCCGCGTCCCTCGCTGGGTTGCAGTCCCTGGACCCGGCCTGTCGGGCCCGGGGCGGCGCGGCGGCGACAGCGGAGGCGGAGCGGGACCCGCCTAGCCTGGGAGCTACTGCCAGGGGGCCGCGAACTGCGTCCCGAGCCACGTGCCCCGCTGTCCCTTTTAAAAAGAGCTGCGCTCGGCGGCCGAGACTGAGGGTGCGCACAGCGCCCCCTGCAGCCCGTAGGACCGCACGCCCGCGGCCACCGCGCCGCGCCCACCCGAGGCCTTCAGCGCCCGCGGCGTCCGGGACCCAGGCGCGGCCGCCCACCCTCACCCGGGGCGCGGGAGTCAACGCCGGGGCGGGCGTCCCACGGTCTCCATCCGGGCTGCGTCAGGCATAAGCCACTCCCGGGCCAGCGCGGCACCCAGCCCCTCTCTGCGTCCCACGCGGGAGCCGGGAGGGCTGGGGGAAGGAGCCGCGCTGGAAAGTGCGAAACCTCGCGAGGGAAAGCTACGTGGGGAACCGGGGCGTCCCTCGCCGGGGCTCCAGTCCGGACCGAGACTCTGTTGCAGCGCCTCCCACGCACCACAGAACTGAGTTGGGGAAAGTAAAAAGGATACGTGTGTACCCAGGGAGAAGCCAAGGAAACTTAGATGAACGTTTTTAAACTCTTTTATGTTTTACAGAACAAAGGTCAATATTGTATGATTTTTTTTTTCTCCTAAGCCTGCCCTCCCCTCCTGGGGACGCTGGGGTCCCTTCCTCCTCCCGGGGCCCACCCAGGGAAAGTCCTCAGCCACCCACTAGGACCCTTCTGTAGCTTTGGTCGAGGCTGCGGATCACAGCAAGTATGAATCAGTCCATCTCTCATTTAGGCCCTGAGGCATCTTGAATAAACCGCAGGACCCATTTTCCTCGGCCTGTGCTGAGGCACATTGAACTAAATGTGCTGTATGCAGTTGAAGCTTTGTTTTCTGTCTTTAACGCATTTCCCATTCATCTCACACTGTTTGTCCAACAAGCTGGCAAACTCTTCCCGCTAGAAATCTGCAGTTTTGTTTCTGTGTTTGGTTTTGTTTGGGGTTTTTTGGTTTTGGTTTTGGTTTTTTCTTTTTTTGCGGGGGTGAGAAATTATTTTCACCAATATTTGAGCCAAGCAAAAGCGTGGTCAACTATCAGAAAAAAACACAATCTGATACCCTAAGTAAGGTGCACCCCTAGAGTTTGCGGAAAGGTTAGGACGTGTTACTTTAAGGTAACAAGTCAAATCAATATTTGGCATTATTCATTTTGGAAATGCTTGTTGAACTATCCCAACCTAAGACCCAAACTGCAAATATGCACTAAAGACATTAAGAGCATCCCAAGGATCTTATCAGGGATCAGTACAATCTATTAAGGATTATAAAATACCGGTAAGTGGTGACGTTGTAGAGTAACAGTTGAGGCCCAATGCAAACAGAAAGGGTCAGGAAAATGGGCCAGGAGCCGTGGCTCACGCCTGTAATCCCAGCAGTCTGGGAGGCTGAGGCGATGGATCACCTGAGGTCAGGAGTTTGAGACCAGCCTGGCCAACATGATGAAACCCCATCTCTACTAAAAATACAAAAAGTTAACTGGGTGTGGTGGTGAGCTACTCTGGAAGCTGAGGCAGGATCATTGCTTGAACCCGGGGAGGCAGAGGTTGCAGTGAGCCGAGATCACGCTATTGTACTCCAGCCTGAGCAACAAGAGCAAAACCCCGTATCAAAAAAAAAACAAAAAAACGGGGGGGTCAGGAAAATGGGCTGGAGACAACAATGCTAGAATTTAATCTCTGTTGAGAAAAGAGTGCTATAATGTTTGACAGCTAGTCTTCGTTTTTTTAGGAAAAAAGTTTAAGTCAGTGGTACTCAAACTTGAGCGTGCATCATGTTCACTGAGGGTGCTTGTTAAAAACACAGAATGCTAGGCACAAACCTCAGCATTTCTAGGTCTGAAGCAGGAAGGGATTAAAGTGATGCGAATTTGCAATTCTAACTAGTTCCCAAGAAATGCTGGTTCTATTGGTCTGGTGACCACAGTTGGTCTCGCTTTTTAGGAAAAAAAGTTTAAGTCAGTGGCACTCAAACTTGAGCTGCATCATAAATTCATTGAGGGAAGCTGTTAAAATGGATAGAATGCTAGGCACAAACCTCAGCATTTCTAGGTGGTCTGAAGTAGCAGGAAGGGATTAAAGTGATAATCGAAATTTAACTAGTTCCCAAGAAATGCTATTCTATTGGTCTGGCATTACAGTTTGAAAACCTGGCACTGTTTATCAGGGTCCCACAGCTACCTCCCATTCCCATGCCTGGGGATTCTAAATATATTTAATAAAATGAATACTTTGCACTGATGCTAATATGGTTGCTCTTGAGTAGACCAGCCAGCGTGTCAAGTCCGCTCTGATATAAATTTGCTGTACCATATTTTTGTTTTGTTTAGATGGAGCTCACTGGCTCCGGGGCTTCTCGGCGCACGAATACACATCTCGGTCTCACCGCAAACCTCCCGGGTTCAAGTGGGATCCTTCAGCCCCTGCCTCCCGGATGTTAAGTGATCACATGTTCCACCACCACAGGCCACCTTACTTTAGGCAGAGACGTGGGCTCAACTTAAGGCTAGGTTGGTTCTAAATCCCTTGACTGCTAGGTAATCACTCTAATTCGCTCTCTGTGGCAAAGGAGGATTACAGGCATGAGCTACCATGCTCAGCCTACATTCATCTTTAATCTGTCTCTTGTGAGTTTGCTTTTTTGGGGATCAGATTTCCAGGACCTGATTATCTCTGGGTGGACTAACAACATCCAGTGGAGGCCCAGTCCGTGGAGTAACAAGGGTGACTCCACCTCCAGAAGGTGGGGTTGTCACAGTTTGAGGGCCATCAAAGTAGCACCTAGGGTCACTCAAGAGGTCAGCACACTCAAGTGCCACTGTCCCCACCAGAACATCCTCAGCCAAGAGATAGGGGCAGGTCAGAGACAGAATTGCTGTGGCTCCCTCATCGTCCAAACCAGGAATGTAATTTAGATTAGGAGGTGGACCCACACAGAATTATAAAGATGTTAGGAACGGAAGCATTAGTAGAGGGAGACCAGAAGTACAACCAAGTCTCCCTTCTTCCATAGAAGCCTTTCCTATTTCAGACAACACCAAGCTCCCTATTCTGTGAACATCCATTATACTTTCTCATTCAGCAAACATTTGCTGAGCACCTATGTGCCAAGCACCTGTGCTGAGAGCTGTGGAGGCTGACAGGATTAAGACATGGTCCCTCCTGGGGTCAGGCGAGGTGGCTCACGCCTGCCTGTAATCCCAGCACTTTGGGAGGCTGAGGTGGGCGGATCATGAGGTCAGGAGATGGCGACCATCCTGGCTAATGCGGTGAAACCCTATCTTTACTAAAAATACAAAAAATTAGCCGGGCGTGGTGGCGGGTGCCTGTAGTCCCAGCTACTGCTACTTGGGAGGCTGAGGCAGGAGAATGGCCTGAACCCAGGAGGTGGACCTTGCAGTGAGCTGAGATCGCGCCACTGCACTCCAGCCTGGGCAACAGAACAGGACTCCGTCTCAAAAAAAAAAAAAAAAAAAAAAAAAAAAAAGACATAGTCCCTTCTTCCCCACAGCATCACATCCTGTGACTGTGTCTTGGTCTTACCTATTGCTCCCTTCCCTTGCAGCTGCACCCAATCAGGTAAGTCCTCACTGACTCTTCCTTGGTCTCACTCGAAACCTAGCATATCCCACACCCCACCCCAACCCCCAAAAAGCACAGTATAATTCTTTTTTTTGAGACGGAGTCTCGCTCTGTCGCCCAGGCTGCAGTGCAATTGTGCGATCTCCACTCACTGCAAGCTCCACCTCCCGGGTTCACGCCATTCTCCTGCCTCAACCTCCCATGTGACTGGGATTACAGGCGCCTGCCACCGTGCCCGGCTAATTTTTGTATTTTTAGTAGAGACGGGGTTTCACCGTGTTAGCCAGGGTGGTCTCGATCTCCTGACCTTGTGATCCACCTGTCTCAGCCTCCCAAAGTGCTGGGATTACAGGCGTGAGCCATTGCGCCCGGCTAATTCTTACTAGTATTCCCAAATCACAGCTAGAATCGGGTCACTCTTTTGCTCAAAATGCTTCAGCTCCCCATTACCAACTGAATAAAATCCAGACTCCTTGAAGCCTGACCCAACTGTAACACCCACTACTCTCCTTCTCACACTCCACCCTCCCCAAATTGGATGAACTCCTCTTCTGTACATGCCCCATAATGTCTCCTCACTTGGTCATGTCACCTCCATTTAGAATGTCCTTCCTGCCACCCTTAAAAGGCCAGTTCAAATACCACCTATGGCAAAGTCTACCCAATGTCTCATACCTAAAATGATTGTTCTCTGAATGCTTACAGCCTTTTACCCTCACTTATCTGAAGACACTACTATTCTCTTATATCCCCTTAGCAGCCTGTAAGTCCAAGAGCAAGATTTATCCTTGTACCCCTCTGTAGAATTCTGCACAGGGAGGATACTCAGATATTTGTGTGAACAAAACTCTAAGGCAGAACGGAATACTGTCCTCACCTAGGAAAGGGCTGTGCAAAGGTGCAGTAAAGGAAGAAAACTGATTTTGAAAGAACATAAACTCAATAAGGGCAAAGATCTTCATTTTGTTCATTGATGTGTATTTAAAACAGTGCCTAGATAACAGGGGCTCAATATGTATTTGGTCAATGAAAGAAATGGATGAGGGAAGCTTTCACAGAAGGGGCTTATAAACCAAAACAGTGAAAAATAGTGTTTGGTTCAGAGGACGACACTGCAGAGAGGGAAAGAGCACGGCTTATTCAGTAAGACAGGAGGCCAGACGTGGTGGTTCACAGCTGTAATTCCAGCACTTTGGGAGGCTGAGGCAGGAGGATCGCTTGAGCCTAGGAGTTCGATACCAGCCTGGGCAATATAGTGGGACCCTGTCTCTACAAAAGGTACAAAAATCAGCTGGGTGTGGTTGGTGCACACCTGTAGTCCCCACTACTCGGGAGGCTGTGATGGAAGGATCCATTGAGCCCAAGAGGTCAAGGCTGCAGTGAGCTGTGATGGCACACTCAGTCTGGGCAACAGAGACCCTGTCTCAAAAATTTTGTTTAAAAATGAATGAATGAATGAATGACAGGAAGCCCAATGTGGCAGCAGCATAGAGTGAAAAGAGAAAAAAATGGAGGGTGACGCAGGTTGTCAGAGTCTTGAGTTCTATACTAAAAAGACTGCTCATTATCAGTAGCTGCTGAAAGCCATTGCAAGGTTTTGAGGAAAGTCTACATCCAGTTGTGTGCAAGGACATTAACTCTGGAATCAAAACGGATGTGACTAAGAGCAGAAGACCTACTGGTTACTGAAAAGCTCAGGTGAATGATGACTAGGACCTTAACTTTGGGAACAAGAAGGGTAGAAAAGGCAGGATAGGCCGGGCGCAGTGGCTCAAGCCTGTAATCCCAGCACTTTGGGAGGCCGAGACGGGCGGATCACGAGGTCAGGAGATCGAGACCATCCTGGCTAACACAGTGAAACCCCGTCTCTACTAAAAAATACAAAAAAAATAGCCGGGCGAGGTGGCAGGCGCCTGTAGTCCCAGCTATAGGGAGGCTGAGGCAGGAGAATGGCGTAAACCTGGAAGGCGGAGCTTGCAGTGAGCTGAGATCCGGCCACTGCACTCCAGCCTGGGCGACAGTGCGAGACTCCCTCTCAAAAAAAAAAAAAAAAAAAAAAGAAAAGGCAGGATAGATGAGTCACTAACATTTGGCATTTAATTCTTCCCTGTTGACTTCAATCTTTCTAACTTCATCATCCCTGTCCTTCTGACAGTCCATTTCCTGTTTTCTCCTCAGCACCTGGCAGAACAGGCTTTCAATGAAGGATGGCAGAAGCAGGCAAGAAGAGGCGAGTCCTTCCTATCCCATAAGACAGTGCCTCTGCACGCACAGAACCACCTGGAGAGCTTGTTGAGATGCAGATTCTGATTCGGGGGCCTAGGTGGAGCCTGAGTCTGCACCATTTCACACTCCTAGAGGATGCTGCTGCTGCTGCTGCTGCTGCCAGCTGAGAGCCCACACTTCAGGACATAGAATCCAGCTTTGACAGAGTTCTTAACTACAGAAGCAATACCACCCCACAGCCAAGTGTGCAGCTCTGAAGCAAGATGGTCTGGATTTCCATCACCTCTGCCATCTTACTTCACTTCTCAGGCCTCCTCCCACATCTCATATGGAAAATTAGGTAAAATCATACTCACCACTCAAAACTATGAGGACTTGTTTTCATGGAAATAAATAGTGCCTAGCACACAAGTATTCAACAAGTGTCAGCAGGAGTCCAATTGCTTGATACAATTATTTCCCAGCCTCAAGGAAAACTTAACTTTATTGGAGAAGTAGGACCATATTCTGTGCTTCACTTTTCCCCACAATGCAAGGCCTAAGGCTGGTCACATTAGAATGCTCAACAATTGGGAAGTAAGAGTAACTAAGGACAGGACAGAGAGGGTATCTATAAGGCAAAGGCTTGAGGGTAAGAAAAGACTGCAGAAGAAACTTAGGAAAGAAACTCCCAAAGGTTTTCCTGACGAAGCTACTACCCACCTCGCACGGTGCCGGCCCTACAAGGATTCCCTCCATGTTCAGTTTCTGTAACAAGACAATCCTATACCTTACAGCAGGGGGCCCCAACCCCTGGGTTGTGGATCAGTACTGGTCCATGGCCTGTTAGGAACCAGACCACACAGCAAGTGAGCTCTGCCTCCTGTCAGATCAGTGGCTGCATTAAATTCTCATAGAATGAACCCTATTGTGAACTGCACATGAGAGGGATCTAGGTTGTGCGCTCCTTATGAGAATCTAATGCCTGATGATCTGAGGTGGAACGGTTTCATTCCAAAACCATCCCATCTCCCACCACTGTCTGTGGAAAAACTGTCTTCTATGAAACCAGTCCTGGTGCCAAAAAGGTTGGGGACCTCTGCCTTATAGCAACCCAAGTTTCCTTCTATCTATTTGTTCACTCTCCCCATGGAAAACTGTAATGTCTTTAACGTGTCTCCGTTGGTCCTAAGTGTTCTTACAAAATGTATTGTGTGCATGCATTTTTAATTTATATAAATGGTGTTATATTATAGATCTCAATTTCTTATCTTTTCCCCTCAGCATTGTGTTTAAGATGGATCCAGATGGCTAGGCCATATATCTAAGCCAATGCTCGTAACAGCTGCCTGGCACTCGCTGGGGTACCCACATTTCACCTACTCTTTCTACCTCCCAATAGCCATCACCCAGACTGTCTCCAGGTCCCCTGAATATTCTCACCCATGCCACATCTTGTTTTCTGTCCTAGGTTTAAGTGAAAGTGCAGGTCAGGCTGTACCATCAGTCCTTCCCTGTCATCACTCCAGGTCAGGTGCCTCTCCTCCACCTTGACCCCAGGAGAGTGTTCTGACAGATAGAGAAAAACATCCAGTATGAACTTTTTTTTGTTTGTTTTGCTAGTAGCAAGTTTTATTCTAGGCAACTGCAAATCATCCAAGGGGATGTTCACATATGACCCCAGAGCCCACTCCCATCCCCCCAGACAGCAGTGGGGCACACATTCAACACTCCTAAGACAAGCATCTGTGTGCTTTTTCTCTACCCTCTCTGGAATAGGCAATCTCAGAATGCATTTGGAAACTGTAATCTGAACCACCTCAAGTAAGGATTGGTGTAATAGGAACAAACTCAAATAACCACTAGTACAAGGTGAACAACCTTAAGTAACAAAGTTGTTTTCTACTCTGGGAGGCTGCAGAACACAGCCAGGAGGAGGTGGGAAGAGGATAGGGGTATGCTGAGACACCTAAGTCCCAGACCACAGCCAGACCATCAGCAACTTCACTGGAATCTTTCTTCTCAACAGGGGCTGCAGGGTCTACCCCTCCGACTCTTTTCCTCTTGGTCCTTTTCAGACAATTTGAGAGCACCAAGCACCACACGAGGGAACCTAGCACCGTGTCCCCTGCTCTCTGGCCTAAGTAAGCGTCAGTGGGCTAAAAGAGCCCCATTAACAATTCCCTCCTAGAGGGCAGGTCCAGTCCCCAAGTGAGGAACAACTTCTACAACTCTTAAAATGTAAAAAAAAAAAAAAAAAGCGTTGGGCTGTATTCTTTAAAAAATTAACTAAAATCTAATTCCAAAAAAGGTTCTTCAGAGTAGGGTTAAGCAGTTCATTTAAATTATTTCTTCTACTTGTTATTAAACAGAGATTACAAAACAAGAAAAAATGGAGGGTTACACTTCCCAGAACTCTTCTAGGCAGCTGCTCACCCCTATGGCCCAACTCAACCCCGTGGGAAGACATTAAATGCCAGGACGAGCCCTGGAACCAGCCACCAGTCCCTGTGGGGTCAGAACGCCAACCCCAGCCCACAAGCATTGGCATGAATGAGAAAACCAGAGACCTGAAGGTGCCAAGAAACAGCAAACTTGGCAGCAGGGTAAAGACCTGGCCTGGACTCTTCTTCCACGGGGTTTTCAGGACAGCCTTTGGGCTTGGCTTGGTACTGGGACAAGGGAAGGCAAATCAGAAACAACTGCCCTCAGGAAGAACTCAGTCCCTGACTGCAGTGTCTCTTTGGGGGAACCAATGCCACCCCCCTCCGCCCCCCAGACGGGCGAGGGGCTGCACCCTTAAAGCAGGCCATTGGGCCTTCCGGGCTCCAGGGCCAGCCCACCCCGCTCCCGCTGGTGGATCTTCTGGTGCTGCAGGAGGTGCTGCTTCTGGACAAAGCTCTTCTCACACTCGGTGCAGCTGTAGGGCCGCTCACCCGTGTGGATGCGCTGGTGCCGCACCAAGTCAGATGGGTGACTGAAGCTCTTGCCACAGTAACCACAGATGAGGGAACTCCGGCTTTTCCTCCAAGGGATGTGGCCAGGCAGGGCAACCAGGCTGTTGGGTGAGAACCTCTCCTGGACATGTTGGCTGGCACTGGGCCCCTCCTGCAGGTGGCAACGCTGATGGGTCACCAGGCTCACCTTGCAGCTGAAGCTCCTCAGGCACACATCACACTGATGTCGCTTGGCCTTTTTGGTCTGCGGTTTCAGCCGTGGCCTGGGCCTAAGGCTCTCCTCTGGCTCCTCAGGTGTACAAGACTCCCACCCAGAGTGGCTGCTCAGGTGTGTGGCCAGCTGCTGCTTATAGCGGAAGGTGATCTCACACTCAGAACATTCGTAGGGGCGGGAAGTGTCCTTTTTCAGCTTCAGGCCCTGCCCACATTCCTGGCCCAGCTGTACCTGCCTATGAGATTTCTGCTTCGGGCAGCCCACAGTTCTGCTGCTGCTAGGATCTCTACCACCAACAGGCTCCCGTAGAGTCGAGTCCCCAGGACCTGTTTCCAGGAGGACAGAACTGCCCTGACCACCCCAGAGCTCAGTCTGCTCCGGGCTCAGGAAAGCCTGCTCTTCAGCAATGCATGAGAACTCTCCAGGAAGATCCGCAGGGCCTTCCTGCGTATACTGTAGCTCCTGTTTGATCATGACCCCACCTGCTGCAAAGTGGAAGAAGACCAACAAAAAAGATCACATTCTAGTACCTTTGGTTTCTTCAGGACCAAACAAACATCTGTCAATTTCAGAAGCACCCCAGGAATAAGTGAATTAGGACAACATGGAGGAGGATGACACTGGCTAGGTTCCAAGACTTGTATAAAACTATTCATGTATAGCTTTTCCAATGTTGATTGGAAATATCAATGTATTACTCTTATAAAATACTGTAAACTATAGTTCTCCAAGCTTGTCTACAAATTTATATTTAATCTCTGGGAAAAATGACAGAATACACCGTAACAACTATACTAAATTAAGAGTGTTAAAATAACACATCTGAAGGATTAAAGACAAACTAAACCTACAGCTTAAAAATTCATGTCCAGCTCTGTTCTTCCTCCATAACCTCCCAAATTACCTAGTGACAAGTGCTTTTCCTGCACTGCCTTCCCTCCTGAAGCTCTGACATGCCCACACTCAATCTCCGGCAGGTTTTGACTACCGCCTAGTATGGTACTCTATTCTGTAGGGCATGAAGAAGAGTGATTGATGTGGCCGCTAGTCTTTTTTTTTTTTTTTTTTTTTTTTTTTTTTTTTGAAGCCAGTCTGGCGCTGTGTCACCAGGCTGGAGTGCAGTGGCAGCGATCTCGGCTCACTGCAAGCTCGCCTCCCAGGTTCAAGCCATTCTCCTGCCTCAGCCTCCGAGTAGCTGGGACTGCAAAGAGCCGCCACCTGCGCAGCCGGCTAGTTTTTTGTATTTTGGTAGAGCTGAGGGGTTTCACCATGTGTTAGCCAGGATGGTCTCGATCTCTGACCTGCGTGATCCAGCCGCCTCTCGGCCTCCCAAAGTGCTGGGATTACAGGCTTGAGCCACCGCGCCTGGCCTGATGTGGCTGCTAGTCTTAAAGACCCCACAGGATGGTAGGAGTTGAGGCACATGTAACAGCTGAACTAACAACAATCATAAAGGAGTCTAGAACAAGCAAAGCCAGATGAGTTTACCAAGTCAGCACCTGGCAGGTCAGCCATGGGAAAGCTCACTCTAGGCTGCAGAGGGCTATGGAAGGGAACAGAATATTCCAGAGCCACTCACCTGGGTGGGCACCACCAGGACCTTCCTCTTCCAAGTCACCCAGCATCTCTGTACCCAACTCCGCTTCTCCCTCTGTCTGGCCAAGGACCTCTGGGTGGGGAAACAGCACGGTGTGAGTCCAGGAGAGAGCAAAAGCTCACTGCACACTGATCAGCTGCCAATGACCAAGGTGACCAATGGCAGGGAGAAAACACTAAAGCTTCAACAGATTCAAAGGCTACTGCTCATGTCAGTTTCCCCTAGCAGTTTGGGACAATTATAAAATTCTGGCCAATCCTAACGACTGACTTGGCTAGCTGCTACCTCCAGTGCTCCTCCATCAGAGGGCCTGTGGCTCAGGCAGGCAGGTTACAGAGCTACCACTGCCCCTGATGGCACCACCACCCACCTCTGCCTCTCCAAGTGTGTGCAGTTTAAGTCTTGCCAATGCTTCCTTTTGGGGGATCTAATTTCATCCTTGCTAAGGCACTGCAAGGTAAGATGGACACTGGGACAGACAAGGAAACAGTCCCAATGAGAGCATGTGACCCAACCAAGCTTACAAGGTCACTTTTCTGGCCCATTTTCTATTTTCTTTACCTCTTACTCTGCTCCAGGCACTTGACACTCCTCCACGTACCTAGGTTTTAAAAGACTTTGTCTACCAAACAAAACGCATTTATTATGTAATAGGTAACATTTTGCATATAAAGACTTATACCTATTAAGTAGCACTTCTAATCAACAAGCAAAAATCATTGAGACCACAATGACCAGCTATAATTCTGGCCAAACACCAAGAAAATGCTTTTGGTCAGCCTGTGCTGCCTGCCTCATCCAAGGTAACATAGGGTTGTCAAATCATCTTTTTTCTTTTCTTTTAAGCAAAGGAGATTTCACTATGTTGCCCAGGCTGGTTTCAAACTCCTAGCCTCAAGCTATCCTCCCACCTTGGCTTCCCAGTGTTGGGATTACAGATGTGAGCTACCATACCCATCTCAAATAGTCTTAAATATTTTTTTTTTTTTTTTTTGAGACGGAGTCTCGCTCTGTCGCCCAGGCTGGAGTGCAGTGGCGCGATCTCGGCTCATTGCAAGCTCCACCTCCCGGGCTCACGCCATTCTCCCGCCTCAGCCTCTGAGTAGCTGGGACTACAGGCGCCCGCCACTACGCCCGGCTAGTTTTTTGTATTTTTAGTAGAGACGGGGTTTCACCATGTTAGCCAGGATGGTCTCGATCTCCTGACCTCGTGATCCACCCGCCTCGGCCTCCCAAAGTGCTGGGATTACAGGCTTGAGCCACCGCGCCCGGCCAAATAGTCTTAAATATTAAAAACAGCATGGGAGGCCACGTGCGGAGGCTCACGCCTGTAATCCCTTTGGGAGGCCGATGCAGGTGGATCACTTAAGCCCAAGAGTTCAAGACCAACCTGGGCAATATAGTAAGACCCACGTCTCTAAATAAAATTTAAAAATTAGCCAGGCGCAGTGGCATGTGCCTGTAATCCCAGCTACTTGGAAAACTGAGGTGGGAGAATCATTTGAGCCCAAGCTGTCAAGGCTGCAGTGAACCGACATCATACCACTGCACTCCAGCGTAGGTGACAGAGTCTCAAAAAAAAAAAAAAAAAAAAAAAAAAGATAAAACAGGCCTGGCACAGTGGCTTACACCTGTAATACCAGCACTTGGCAGGGCCAAGGCGGGCAGATCACGAGGTCAGGAGTTCAAGAGCAGCCTGGCCAACACGGTAAAACCCTGTTTCTACTAAAAATACAAAAATTAACTGGGCATGGTGGTGGGCACCTGTAATCTCAGCTACTTGGGAGGCTGAAGCAGGAGAATCACTTGTACCCGGGAGGCAGTGAGCCAAGATCGCGCCACTGCACTCCAGCCTGGGCAACAGAGCTAGACTCTATCTCAAAAAAAAAAAAAAAAAAGATAAAACAAAACAAATCAAAAAACAACATGAGGAACCCTAGCCATATCACACTGTAGGGTATGAGACATTTTATTTATTAGAAAATACTATCAAGAACAGACCATGTGACCACAGAAAAGAAACACGAAAGGCACAACGCCGAGAGCTTTCCAAAAGTCTCTGTAAATGGGAGGACCTAGAGACTTGCATTTCTCCACCCGCGCAAGCCAACAGACCCACAGCCACAAGAGCCACAGGTGTAGTCTGAATTACAAGCTACCGGCCAGGAATTGTAGTATGTCTGAGACAGAATTCTAGGGAGAAAACTGCTACTCACTCAGAGAGACCAGTGTCTCATAGTTACTCTCCATCACATTTCTGTAGAGCTCCTTCTGCCAGTCCTCCAGATTCTCCCATTCCTGCTCGGTGAAACAGACGCCATCATTCTCCAGTGACCTGGACACCTGGAATCACCAATGGCACACCGTGAGTGCCTCTACTCACAGCTATGACAGAAAAGCCAGCAACTGAGGTGCTTACATATTAAAGGGCTGGCTCCCCCTTCTCTTCTAACTTTTAATCCTCAATGAGACTACCTTGGGGGCCTCCCCCTTGCTGCCCGGGGGCAGCCGCAGGATCCAGAAGTTCCTGTTGCGCAGCAGGTTCTCCACGTTCTCCAGCCGCCTCTGCAGCAGCCCGTACTCCTGCAGCAGGGTCCCTAGCACGGCCCACTTGCCCTCTAGCTGGTTCCCAAACTCCACGGCCATCTTCTCACAGTCAGCCAGCTTCTTCTCAGCTGTCCCCGTGCGTCCCTCCAGGCTCTGTAGCCGGGCAGCCTGGGACTCCATCTTCTTCTCCACAGCCTGAATAGCAGCCACCACCGTCCAGAGTGAGATCTCGGTGGTCTGAAAATAGGAGCTTTTCTCTGTTGCTTGTGAAGAAAGTGTGGAAGAAGTTAAAGGTGTGGAGCGTCGTTTTCTCCTGTGCTGAAAGATCAAAGACACAGAGTCAGAAAATGTCACTTCCAAACATCAAATAAAGAAAGCAATGTTCAAGTCTATCAGTGCTTAGAGTTACCTAGTTTCTTTTAATTTAAAAAAAAAAAAAAAAAGGCCGGGCGTGGTGGCTCTCGCCTGTAATCCCAGCACTTTGGGAGGCCGAGGCAGGTGGATCACGAGGTCAGCAGATGGAGACCATCCTCGCTAACATGGTGAAACCCCATCTCTACTAAAAACACAAAAAAATTAGCTGGGCGTTGTGGCAGGCACCTGTAGTCCCAGCTACTCAGGAGACTGAGGCAGGAGAATGGCATGAGCCCGGGAGGCAGAGTTTGCAGTGCACCAAGATCACGCCACTGCACTCCAGCCTGGATGATAGAGCGAGACCCCGTCTCAAAAAAAAAAAAAAAAAAGTCTTTTATTGATACTAAAAATTATATGTAGATATTGCATTAATAATGTTGGGAAATGCTGAAGAATAGAAAGAAAATATTACACAAAATATTCTCACACAGAAATAAGCTGTTAGGGCTGGCCGCAGTGGCTCACAACTATAATCCCAACACTTTGGGAGGCCAAGGCAGCTGAATCACTTTAGCTCAGGAGTTTGACACCAGCCTGGCCAACAAGGCAAACCCTGTCTCTAAGAAAAAGTTCAAAAAATTAGCCGGGCGTGGGCCAGGAGCAGGCCGGGCGCGGTGGCTCACGACTGTAATCCCAGCACTTTGGGAGGCCGAGGCAGGCAGATCACAAGGTCAGGAGATCAAGATCAGCCCGGCTAACAAGGTGAAACCTTGTCTCTACTAAAAATACAAAAAATTAGCCGGGCGTGGTGGCAGGCGCCTATAGTCCCAGCTACTCGGGAGGCTGAGGCATGAGAATGGCATGAACCCAGGAGGCAGAGCTTGCAGCTTGCAGTGAGCTGACATCGTGCCACTGCACTCCAGCCTGGGCAACAGAGCAAGACTCCGTCTCAAAAAAAAAAAAAAAAAAAAATTAGCCGGGCATGGTGATGCATGGCTGTAGTCCCAGGTACTTGGGGCACTGAGGTGGGAGGATGGCTTGAGCCCAGGAGGTTGAGGCTACAGTGAGCCAAGATCGTGCCACTGCACTCCAGCCTGAGTAACAGAGTGAGACCCTGTCTCAAAACAGGAAGGAAAGAAGGGAGGGAGAGAGAAAGGGAGGGAAGGAAGCTGTTTGAATTTTGGTGTATTTCCTGTAGGCTTTTTTTCATCTTTTATTTTTTTCAACAAAAGTGAAATTACAGTGTGCATGTTTTGTTACCTATGTTTTACGCTTAGCATATTCGCTGAGACTCCTGTATCGGTGTTCATTTTAAACCTATTTTTATTTAACGTTTTGGACTATATGATAAAAGATGTCATTTACATCTTATCTTGCCTCCACATCCCTGCCAGACTTCATAGTTGATCATGTCACCCCTGTTTGAAAACTTTCAATGGCTCCCCACAAGAAAGACAAAATTCCTTAGCAGGACCTACGAGATCTAATCCATTCATCTTTGCACTCTAGCAGCTGGGATGGTGAATAAATCCTTAAAAAATATTTACTGAAATGATGTGACTAAGTCTACTGACATTTTCCCTATAATTTTCACTTTAATGAGCTGTCTCTGACAGTAGGAAAATCGCTGTCGTAGAAGCTAAAATTACTGAAATCAACATTCGGGAAGTCTTCCCCAAGCTGTCCCTCTACTGTCTCCCTGCACGTTCGCTTCAGTCCTAACTCCCTCTGCAAACTTCATGTTCTTTCATGGCTGCTTTTCAAACCACAGTGAGTCCACCAAGACACTGAGAGGAAGTATCTCGGAAAGAACTGCTGGGGCCAGGGTTCGTGGTCCAGAGAACATGGGACAAAAGGAAACTGGCGCAGAACTGAACATTTAAGTTTGGCCATGACCTACTCTAGTTACTCAAGTCAGTTAATTCATCATGGAACACAAGAGACAAAAGCTTAAATACATCCTCCCGCAAAAGATTAAAAGAAAAGTTCAAGGTAAAAACAACTACAAGTGAAACAAAACAAAATATTAAACTAGATATATACATGCCATCATGTTTGTTTTGCTTCTACTTTAAGTCTATGAGTCTCCTCTTTCTGTGGCCCAGCATTCTGTGCTTAGTAGCACGTTTTCCAGACAGGAACATAGGTGAGAATCTGTGCAAAGGAATACGCCCCCTCCTCTTCCACATAGTAAGAGGTTGAAAAGAATGATTAAACTAAGTTTCTTCTTGTCTTCTGTTTTGAATTATCTAACATGATGGGAACAATTCACATGTTCACGAACCAGTGAATGGATGAAAAAATTGTGATCCATCCAATGTCATGGGTTGAACTGTGTCTCCTCAAAATAATATAGTAAAGCCCTAATCCTCAGCACCTCAGGATGTGATCTTACTTGGAAATAAGGTATTTTCAAGGGTAATCAGGTTAAAATGAGGTCATTGGGATGGGCCTTAATCCAATGACTGATGTCCCTAAAACAGAGGACCTTTAGACACAGAGAGACACACACACAGGGAGAAGATGTCTACTATGGTTTGTCCTCACCAAAACCCATGCTGAAATTTTATTCCCAATGTGGCAGTGTTGGGAGGTGAAGTCTCGTGGGAGGTGTTTGGATCATGAGGGCACATCCCTCATAAATAAATTAATGCGCTCCCACAGGGGTGAGTTGTCATTGGCAGGGATGGATTAGTTCCCACTAGAGTGGGTTGTTGAACAGTCTGACTTCTTCGGTCTCTCCCTTGCCTCCTCTGTCACCATGTGATCTCTACACACACCTGCTGCCCTTCCACTTTCTGCCACGAGTTTAAGCAGCTTGAGGCCCAGCTGCCCAGTCTTGAACTTTCCAGCCACCAGAATTATGAGCCAACTAAACCTCTTTTCTTCATGAATTACCTAACTTCATGTATTCTGTTACACCAATACATAATGGGCCATGTCAAGATTAAGGCAGAGACTGGAGTTATGCTGCCACAAACCAAGAAAACACATGGGACCACCAGAAGCCAGGAGAGAAACACAAACCTCTTAAGGAACCAACCCTGCAAACATCTTGATTTCAGACTCCTAACCTCCAGAACTGTGAGACAATACATTTCTGTTATTTAAGCTTCCCAGTTTGTTATACCAGCCCTACGAAACAAATACACTATATAAGACACTTCATTATATACCGTATTAGATATTTAGTGTATTTTTCCTATATAGCTTAGTAGACTACTAAGCCTGCTACTTAGTAGTAGACTACCACTTCGACTACTAAGTCTACTACTATGTAATAAAAAGGAACCAAAATCACTGACATGTGTTACAACATGCTAAGTGATGGGAATCAGACACAGGTCAGGCATGGTGGCTCATACCTACAATCCCAACACTTTGGGAGGCTAAGGTAGATCACTTGAGCCCAGGAGTTCGAGATCAGCCTGGGCAACAAAGTGAGACCCCACCTCCACAAATTTTTTAAAATGACCAGGCGTGGTGGCATGTGCCTGTACTCCCAGCTACTTGGGAGGCTGAGGATGGGAGGATCACTTGAGCCCTGGAGTTCAAGGTTGCAGTGAACCATGATTGCACTATTGCACTGCAGCCTGAGTGGCAGAGTGAGACCACCTAAAAAAAAAAAAAAAAAAAAAGAAGGGCCGGGCACCGTGGCTCACACCTATAATCCCAACACTTTGGGAGGCCGAAGCGGCCGGATCACCTGAGGTTGGAAGTTTGAGACCAGCCTGACCAACATGGAGAAACCCTATGTCTACTAAAAATACAAAATGACCCAGGCAGGGTGGCGCATGCCTGTAATCCCAGCTTCTCGGGAGGCTGAGGCAGGAGAATCACTTGAACCTGGGAGGTGGAGGTTACGGTGAGTCGAGATCGCACCATTGCACTACAGCCTGGGCAACAAGAGCAAAACTACAAAAAAAAAAAAAAAAAAAAAAGAATTCAGACACAAAAGGCTACATCTGTGTTTCATTTACATGTTTGGAAAAAAGCAAATTATAAGGATAGAAATCAGATCAGTGGCTGCCAAGGGCTAGGGATTGTAGCCTATTAGAATGTCAAAGCAGGAGAATATTATATACATATTTCCATCATCCAAGAAAGTTCCCTCATATCCCTTTATAATCAGTCTTTTTTTTTTTTTTTGAGATGGAGTCTCGCTGTCGCCCAGGCTGGAGAGCAGTGGCGCTATCTCGGCTCACTGCAAGCTCCGCCTCCCGGGTTCATGCCACTCTCCTGCCTCAGCCTCTTGAGTAGCTGGGACTACAGGTGCCCGCCACCACGCCTGGCTAATTTTTTGTGTTTTTAGTAGAGATGGGGTTTCACCGTGTTAGCCAGGATGGTCTCGATCTGCTGACCTCGTGATCTGCCCAACTCAGCCTCCCAAAGTGCTGGGATTATAGGCGTGAGCCACTGCACCCGGCCAATGAATTTCAATTCATAAACATAGTATGCAAATCCTTTTTTTTTTTTTTCCTGAGATGGAGTCTCTCGCTCTGTCACCCAGGCTGCAGGCTGGAG
The DNA here is from genome assembly GCF_008728515.1 of Papio anubis. Classification (NCBI taxonomy): domain Eukaryota; kingdom Metazoa; phylum Chordata; class Mammalia; order Primates; family Cercopithecidae; genus Papio; species Papio anubis. The sequence continues at coordinate 9,675,045 of NC_044979.1, forward strand.
TGCAGTGGCATGATCTCAGCTTACTGCAACCTCCGTCTCAGGTTCAAGTGATTCTCCTGCCTCAGCCTCCCAAGTAGCTGGGAATACAAGTGTGAGCCACCACATCTGGTTAATTTTTCTGTATTTTTAGTAGAGACAGGGTTTCACCATGTTGCCCAGGCTAGTCTCGAGCTCCTGACCTCAAATGATCCACCCCGCCTCAGCCTCCCAAAGTGCTAGGATTATAGGAATGGGCCACCATGCCCAATCTTTTGAGACTCCATTTTAATATCTTTCAATGTTTTAACATATTCCCTAGGTATCTATTCCAATCATCAACTCCTGTATGAAAAATAATCCCCAAATTTAGTGGCTTAAGACATCATCATCTACTTTACACATGAATCTGCAACAAAAGGAGGGTGGCACATGGATGTTTGTCTCTGCTCCACTCTCTGTCTCTTGGGGCAAATCACAGGCAGCCAGGTGCTAGAATCCCTTGAGAAATCCCAAGCCACATGAAGACGGTGCATGAAGTGTTCTGTGCCATGGTCTCACCTGCGATCTCAGTCTACACACCAGCATCAACCAACAGACATGGAATGCACACATTTTCATTCCCAACAGGTTTTTATGTTTGCCTCCTCTCTTTTGTTTTGTCTCTACACTTTGATATTACATACTGATAGATATATGGATAAAAAAATGATCATTTCTGGCCAGGCACAGTGGCTCACACCTGTAATTCCAGCCTCTTGGGAGGCCGAGGTGGGCGGATCACGAGGCCAGGAGATAGAGACCATCCTGGCTAACATGGTGAAACCCCATCTCTACTAAAAATACAAAAAAATTAGACAGGCGTGGTGGTGGGCGCCTGTAGTCCCAGCTACTTGGGAGGCTGAGGCAGGAGAATGGCGTGAACCCGGGAGGTGGAGCTTGCAGTGAGCCGAGATCACACCACTGCACTCCAGCCTGGGAAACAGAGTGAGGCTCTGTCTCAGAAAAAAGGTAAAAATAAAAATAATCATTTCTGTACCTGTGCTTCCAATATAATAGCCACTAGTCACACGTGGCTGGTTAAGATTAAATAAAATTAGCCGGGCACAGTGGCTCATGACTGTAAGTCCAACCCTTTGGGAAGCCAAAACAGCCAGATGACTTGAGGTCAGGAGTTCGAGACCAGCCTGGCCAATATGATGAAACCCTGTCTCTACTAAAAATACAAAAATTAGCCGGGTGTGGTGGCACATAACTGTAATCCCAGCTACTCGGGAAGCTGAGGCAGAAGAATCACTTGAACCTGGGAGGCAGAGGTTGCAGTGAGCCGAGATCGCACCACTCTACTCCTGTCTGGGTGACAGAGTGAGAGTCTGTCTCAAAAAAAAAATTAAATTAAATTAATAAATAAAATTTAAAACTCAGTTCCTCAATCATACTAGCTAACATTTCAAGTGTTCAAAAGCCACATGTGACTAGTGGCTACTGTATTAAACAGTGCAGAACAGAACATTTCTATCATCTTGGAAAGTTCTACTGGATACACTACACCTTTATAATTCTTTTCTATTTGATAAAATACTAAGGTTGTATTAAAATCTCCTATTATAACAGTGAATCTTTCTTGTAGTTCTGTCAGTTTCGTTTTATATATTTTTAGGCTATGTAATTAGGTGCATACAGGTTTAGCAATTTTGTATCTAGCTGGTAAATTGAGTCTTTTACCATTACAAAAGTAGTAGTAGCCTTCTATCTCTAGAGATACTAAATATATTTAAGTCAACTTTCTTTTTTTTTTTTTTGAGACAGAGTTTCGCTCTTGTTGCCCAGGCTGGAGTGCAATGGCAAGATCTCGGCTCACCGCAACCTCTGCCACCCGGGTTCAAGCGATTCTCCTGCTTCAGCCTCCCGAGGAGCTGGGATTACAGGCCACGCCTGGCTAATTTTTTTGTATTTTTAGTAGAGACGAGGTTTCTCCATGCTGGTCAGGCTGCTCTCAAACTCCCGACCACAGGTGATCCGCCCACCTCAGCCTCCCAAAGTGCTGGGATTAAGGCGTGAGCCACCACGCCCAGCCAACTTTCTTTTGACTAGTATTTGCTTGGCATATTTTTTCAAGTCCTTTTATATTTATTTCTATATCCTTATCTTTTAGGGTTTTTTTGAGACACAGTCTCACTCTGTCACCCAGGCTGGAGTGCAGTGGTGAGATCTCAGCTCACTGCAACCTTCGCCTCCCAGGTTCAAGCGATTCTCCTGCCTCAGCCTCCTCAGTAGCTGGGATTACAGGCGCGAGTCACTATGCCCAGCTAATTTTTTTTTTTTTTGGAGACCGAGTCTCGCACTGTCGCCCAGGCTGGAGTGCAGTGGCACAATCTCAGCTCACTGCAACCTTCACCTCCCAGGTTCAAGTGATTCTCCTGCCTCAGCAACCTCCGCCTCCTGGGTTCATGCCATTCTCCTGCCTCAGTCTCCCGAGAAGCTGAGACTACAGGCACCCACCACCATGCCCGGCTAATTTTTTGTATTTTTAGTAGAGATGGGATTTCACTGTGTTAACCAGGATGGTCTCAATCTCCTGACCTCATGATCCACCCACCTTGGCCTCCCAAAGTGCTGGGATTACAGACGTGAGCCACCGTGCCCGGCCAGTTGTATCTCTTTTAAACCATCTAGTTGGATTTTTCCCCCATCCTGACAATCTATGCCTTTTAACTTGAACATTTCATTCATTTACATTTATTGTAATTGTTCATTAGTTTTTATTATCTTTTTTGTGCTGTGTATCCCATCTTTCTTCTCTATTTTCTTGTCTTCTTTTAATTTTTTCTTATTCTATTATCACCCTTGCTAATCTGTAAATTATACAACCAATTTCTAGTTGCTTAGCAAGTATCCTAGAAATTCTGGGAAATATACATAGAAGGCCCTTTAACAAAGCCCTTTAAACAGTTTAATTCTGATCATCTCTTCCTCACATTTACACCAATGCCATCATGTATTTTAATTGTTTTTAACACAACAAGAAACTGTTACTGTTTTATTAAGTCACCATTTGTTTAGGTTTAACCATTTCCATGCATCATCACATCTTCTTACATTTTCAGACTTTCTATTTGGGATAATTTTCATTTTACCTGAGGTATGTATTTTAGAATTTACTAAGAGTGCATTGGTAGCAAATTGTCATTTTTAATTTGTCTAAAAATGTCTTCATTATATCTTTGTTTCTGAAATATATTTTTGCTGCATATAAAACTATGGGATTATAGTTATTTTCTTTCAGCCTACTGACATCATTTTCCTGTTGTCTGGCTTCCATGGTTGCTCTTGAGAAGCTGGCCCCCATTAATTTTGCTGTACTTCATTTCAAGGTAGGTTTTTTTTTTTTTTTTTGGTTGCTTTTAAGAAATTCCTCTGCCTTAGGCTGGGTGCAGTGGCTCATGCCTGTAATCCCAGCACTTTGGGAGGCTGAGACAGGTGGATCACCCGAAGTCAGGAGTTCAGAGACCAGCCTGGCCAACATGGTGAAATCCCATCTCTATAAAAATACAAAATTAGCCAGGCACGGTGACGCCTGCCGTAATCCCAGCTACTCTTGAGGCTGAGGCAGGAAAATCGCTTAGAACCTGGGAGGCAGAGGTTTCAGGGAGCTGAGATTGCTCCACTGCATGCCAGCCAGAGCGAGAGAGCAAGACTCTCTCAAATAAAAAAAAGAAAAAGAAAAAAAGAAAAGAAAAGAAACTACGGACGGGCATGGTGGTTCACGCCTGTAATCTCAGTGCCAAGGTTTAACAATTTTCTTTGCAATCATCTGAAGGTCAGACCTTACTTTCAGTTCACCCTTACACAGAATGTTGCCCTTTGAAGTCTCTGTTTCATGGGACTGGGTTAGGGAGCGTCTCAGACTTTCCACCTTAGGCTCTGAGATTTGTGTTCTATTTTGCAGGTCCCTTGAATCATAAACACCAAAGATGAATGTTCAGCCAATGCCCTCAAAGTTGGCTTCAGAACTCTTAATCACTTTCCATTTCCCTCTTTCGCTTAAGTTTTGGGGCTCCAAGTATTCTTTACTAAAATACATTTCAAATGCATTTATGTGCAGGGTTTTCCAGCATTTTTAGTTGTTTCATCAGGGCACCTATAATTGGTCTGTCAAACGACAGACACAGAATCCTCACCTGAAGAGATGTCTGAGAAGAGAAACAGGCTCAAGAACAATTTGAATAAGTTCTACAACGACAAATTCATGTTATTTAAGGCATAGTTTGGGATTGTGGTGGATTTTTTTTTTTTTTTTTTTTTTTTTGGAGACCGAGTCTCCCTCTGTCACCCAGGCTGGAATGCAGTGGCGCGATCTCGGCTCACTGCAAGCTCCGCTCCCCCGGTTCACGCCATTCTCGTGCCTCAGCCTCTCGAGTAGCTGGGACTACAGGCGCCCGCCACCACGCCCGGCTAATTTTTTGTGTTTTTAGTGGAGACGGGGTTTCACCGTGTGAGCCAGGATGCTCTCGATCTCCTGACCTCGTGATCTACCCGCCTCGGCCTCCCAAAATGCTGGGATTACAGGCGTGAGCCACTGCGCCCGGCCTTTTTTTTTTTTTTTGAGACGGAGTCTCGCTCTGTCACCCAGGTTGCAGTGCAGTAGCACGATCTCAGCTCACTGCAACCTCCACGCCTCCCGGGTTCAAGCGATTCTTCTGCCTCAGCCTCCCAAGTAGCTGGGTCCACTGGCACGCACCACCACGCCCGGCTAATTTTTGTATTTTTAGTACAGATGGGGTTTCACCCTATTGGCCAGGCTGGTCTTGAACTCCTGACCTCGTGATCCTCCCGCCTCGGCCTCCCGAAGTGCTGGGATTACAGGCGTGAGCCACTGTGCCTGGCCTGTGGTTTCTTTAAGGCTTCTTCCTAACAAGGTCTACTGATGACATGTAAGTAACTGTGGAGTGACCTGGCAAGAAGAACTGTGGCAGAGTCCTCTTGCCGGACTCAAACACTAACTAGATCTTGTGGAAAAGCCGAGTCTTTGACTGGCTCAGCCTAGCTTACAGAAGTCAGACGAGGTTAATAATGTAAACATTTGTGTCTTGTCTTCCCAATTCAACTGTTAACTTCCTTGAAAGCAAATACTGTGTTCTCTAAGTCTTCCAATCCCTCCCTTCTTAGTTCTTAACGCACTTTCTACAAGAATCAAATATAGTGCACCCTGCTCATGGTCAAATTTTCCCACAGAATCTCCTTAGCCCTCCATTCTCACAAAGATCTAACATGATTCTCAAAGTGTTTCTGGACCAAGGAACACTTCATTAAAAATCAATTCAATTCCAGCTGCCCTTTCCGTTGCAAACCCTCCAGTGTTGTTAAATTAACCACTACTTTGGAATAGTATGAGAATGTCGGAGCTGGAAGGAACCTTAGAGCCTTAAAGATTATCTAGCAACTACTCCTACACTCTCGATTTACAGTTAAGAAAACGAAAGAGACCCAGAGAGGTGAACACAGTTGCCTAAAATTACCCAAATGGATAGCTGAGAGCTAAGTTACGGCTGAACTCGTTTCGTGACTCCACACAAATAGGATTTTCCTCACACCAAGCTCCATATCTTGACATTCCCAGAATGGGGATGGTCGATGGGGGGCGGGGGGACGGTGAAGGAGAGAGTTTGGATAGCTCTACAAACTAAACACAAAATGCAGCAACTACACTGTAGATAACACCTGTCCCCAAGAAGCAGCAGCCCAGGCTGACTTCAACCTGTGGCTGCAACCCCAAGACAGAAATCTGCAGCACGGGAGAAACGGGCAACACACAGGACCAAGGAGGAGGTGGTCGCAGACAGGCAAGTCCTGGGGTCTCCGGGGCAGTGGGAGAGCTCACTCGTAGCGACGGAGACCGTTTCCATCCTGCGTTTCCGCTCCAACCTGGGAACAGGCTCTTTTAGCACGAAAGAGAAAATGTGTGGGCAGGGTCACACATCCACCAACCTAAAACAACCTTCGGAGAAGTTTCTAGGCAAGGGCGCACGGCGCCAAGGCTCCGACCCCGCTGCAGAAGGAAGCGGAGGGAAAAAAGGGCAGAGCACTGGGGTCGCGAGGAGGAGGGTTCCCGTTCACCCGCGCGAGGTGCAGCCCCGGGAAACCAAGACCCCGGCGGCGTCCAAACCGCGAAGCCCCGCCCCGGGCAGGGGACTCCGCCATCCCCAACGCGCCCTGGAGCCCGCGCGCCGGGGCCTCTTACCCGAGCAGGCGCCGACTCCGCCATGGCTCCAGTCGCCCCTCAACACCTGGACCAAGCCTCAGAGCCCCCGGCTGCGTTCCTGTCTGCACAGCGCCCCGGAGCCTGCTGGAAACCGCCGCCGCCGCCGTGTTGATGCCAGGTGCATTCTGGGAGCGTCGACCTCCCTGGCGCAAGACAGGCTCCAGCCGCTCTTCCTCACTGCGCAGGCTTTCCATAGTGCCCCCGTGCGGCGGGAGGGAGAACGCCGCTTGGCACTCTCGGCCAGAGTGTGGGCACCAGGAGAGCTCGGTTACTCAAAAGTCAAGACCGGGCCGGGCGCGGTGGCTCAAGCCTGTAATCCCAGCACTTTGGGAGGCCGAGACGGGCAGATCACGAGGTCAGGAGATCGAGACCATCCTGGCTAAAACGGTGAAACCCCGTCTCTACTAAAAAAAAAAATACAAAAATAAAAACTAGCCGGGCGAGGCGGCGGGCGCCTGTAGTCCCAGCTACCCGGGAGGCTGAGTCAGGAGAATGGCCTGAACCCAGGAGGCGGAGCTTGCAGTGAGCTGAGATCCCACCACTGCACTCCAGCCTGGGCGGCAGAGCAAGACTCCGTCTCAAAAAAAAAAAAAAAAAAGATCAAGACTGGGTTCCGCGTTTCAGGCATAAGCCACGGGACCCTGCTGTCTTCTGTATGTCCAGCTCTCTGCTAAATGTTTTGAGGGATTCAAAAATGTGTAAAAGTCAGACTTTTTGCTGAGGAAAGAACATGTAACGTTGTTGGAGAAAAGAAATATGGTTCAAAAAGGCAAGTGATTTTATTCCAAAAGTTCGCCTGTTATTGGGCTTTTTAGAAACTGGGAACAGTTTCCACAGCAACAGTGTGGAGTGTGGAGTCAGGCCCAGGCCAGCCCTCTGTAGCCTGTTAATTATGGTAACCATGTGCCTTGGAAAGTCCAAGACAACCCTGATTTCAAATATTTTCAGTCCTCATACTATATGTAAGACGATGTGTTCGGAATTTTTGTTAGAAAGTACAGCCATATTACCATTTCATCGCCAGGTACTTTATCGCCAATACCAGCAACACTACTGCAACCATACCTGCCTAATTTATACCATTGTCTCTCTGGAGACAAGCAATGAACTTCCACTTCACGTGATAGGCGTGAAGTTGTTTCCTCTGAGAACGAAACTCTTTTTTGAGATGGAATTTAGCTCCTGTTGCCCACGTTGGAGTGCAATGGCACAATCTCGGCTCACTGCAACCTCCACCTCCCGGGTTCAAGCAATTCTCCTGCCTCAGCTTCCTGAGTAGCTGGGATTACAGGCATGTGCCACCACGCCTAGCTAATTTTGTATTTTTAGTAGAGACAGGGTTTCTCCATGTTGGCCAGGCTGGTCTCAAACTCCCGACCTCAGGTGATCCGCCCACCTCAGCCTCCCAAAGCGCTGGGATTACAGGTGTGAGCCACCACACCCAGCGGAGAACAAAACTTTTAAGATCATGACTAGCTCCTTCCTCACATGCAGGGCTCAGTTCAGATTCTACATCCTCAGAGAGACATCTCCAGACCCCCCTTTCTACAGCCCCACGCCATCCTCCATCTCAATACTCAGTCTCATTACCCTGCTGGAAATTGTTCATACTATTTATCACCATCTGAAGTAATCTCATTTTTTCACTCATTTATATATTAATTATCTATATCTCTTCCACTGAAATGTCTCTCTGCTATATCCTCCATTTGTTGTAGATAGAAGTATTCGTATTTGTAAATGATTGAATGATGAATCAGAGTGGAAGGATATGAAATGTCATCTCAAACACAGGCATTATTTCCAGGGCAACTAGATCGACAGGCACTTCATTGGATCATTAATAAATCTAGAGAAAGAATGGGCCAGGCTGAAGAAACCAATCAGTCAGGGAGATTCTGTCCAGAGGGTCTGACCTGATCTCTCAGACCAACAAACTCTTGGTGTCAGATACAGAAAAAAAAAATGTGTCATGGGTGAGGTGGCTCATGCCTGTAATCCCAGCATTTTGGGAGGGCGAGGCAGGAGGATCACTGGAGTTTGAGACCAACCTGAGCGACATAGGCAGACCCTGTCTCTACAAAATTAAAATCAAAATTAAAATGAGCCAGGAGTAGTGGTACACACCTGTAGTCGCAGCTACTCAAGAGGCTGAGGTGGAAGGATCGTTTGAACCCAGTAGTTTGAGGCTGCAGTGAGCCATGATTGCACCACTGCACTCCAGCGTAGGCAACAGACCAAGACCTTGTCTTTAAAAATAAAATAAAAATGTTATCCTCCACAGGCACAATATCAGGACATAGGATGCTGAGGTCATTAAACAGTTCAGTCGTAGAACTCATTCCCTCTACTCTGTTTCTATACTCACGAGGCAACCTTCTGACAATGCATGTTGCCAGGTAGCTTCTGGGAGGCAACATGCAGGTGAGGCTAATGCTTATGTCCACACTGCAGCTTATACGTCAGTCTCTTGAAACTGAGCATGATTCAGCATCCCAGACTCTGAGCCTGCAAGTCTGGAAAAAGGCTCAGTTCAAATTTCCAGCCTGCAAAGGAGGCAGCACCAGGCACCAGGGTTGCAATGCCCTGGGCTGGTGGAGATGGTGTGGCGCCTGCAGTCCCCTGGGCTGGTGAAGACAGTGGGGTACAGCAATTTGCTAAGTGGGGCTGGGGAGTGAGACCGTCTGGGTCCCTAGCCCAGCACTGCCACTATATTAGTCAGGGTTCTCTAGAGAGACTAATAGGATATATATATATATATATAAAATATATATATATAAAATATTTTATAAAGGGGAGTTTATTAAGTATTAACTCACATGCTCACAAGGCTCCACAACAGACCGACCGTCTGGAAACTGAGGAGCAAGGAGAGCCAGTCCGAGTCCCAAAACTGAAGAACCTGGAGTCTGATGTTTGTTGATGTTTGAGGGTGGGAAGGGTCCAGCACCGGAGAAAGATGTAGGCTGGGAGCCTAGGCCAGTCTATTCTTTTTACATTTTTCTGCCTACTTTATATTCTAGCTGTGCTGGCAGCTGATTAGATGGTGCCCACCCAGATTAAGGATGGGTCTGCCTTTCCCAGCCCACGGACTCAAATGTTAATCTTTGAGTAACACCCTCACAGACACACCCAGGATCAATGCTTTGCATCTTTCAATCCAACCAAGTTGATTCAGTATTCACGATCACAGCCACTTACTAGATACGAACTTTGGTCAGGTCTTTAACTTCTTAGTACTTGTTTCCTCATTATTATTGGTGAATAGAAAACAGTACTTAGCTCACAGAGTTGTGTGAATTAAATGAGTGAATTCAAGTCAAGTACTTAGAACAGTACCTGGCACAGAGGAAGAGATCAAGAAGTACTCATGATCGTTATTGTTGTTTAGTCCCAGATCCTTCATTTACTAAGTGCTGTGGCTCATGCTCACTCTGCCCTAGTATCCTTGTCTTCCGCTGAGAATGTGAACACCTCATCCTAAGGTTGTTGATGGAACAACAACCTTGTTATGTAAAGTGCTTATGTAGTCAAGTGCCCGGCATACAGCAAGCACTTGATAACAGGCAATTTCTTCTCTCTGCTTTACTTTTGCAAGGCCTAAGCCTTGTATTGCAATGAATTCAGCAGGATAAATGTGGCTTTGTTGTGTCTCTTAGAAGCTACCCGTTAGTTTTTTCCCACTGACATTCAAATCTTGACATATGCTGTTTTAAAAAACTTTTTTTTTTTGAGACAGAATCTTGCTCTCTCCGAGGCTAGAGTGTAATGCCGCAATCTCGACTCACTGCAACCTCCGCCTCCCAGGTCAAGCAATTCTCCTGCCTCAGCCTCCCAAGTAGCCAGGATTACAGGTGTGTGCCACCACGCCAACCTAATTGTTGTATTTTTAGTAGAGAAGGGGTTTCATCATGTTGGCCAGGCTGATCTCAAACTCCTGACCTCAAGTGATCTGCCCACCTTGGCCTCCCAAAGTGCTGGGATTATAGGTGTGAGCCACTGCGCCCAGTCCGTTTTAAAAAACTGTGTGTGTGTGTGTGTGTGTGTGTGTGTGTGTGTGTGTGTGTGTGTGTGTGTTTTGAGACAAAGTCTCGCTCTGTTACCCAGGCTGGAGTGCAGTAGCACGATCTCAGCTTACTGCAAGCTCCACCTCCTGGGTTCACGCCATTCTCCTGCCTCAGCCTCTTGAGTAGCTGGGACTACAGGCACCTGCCAGGCACCTGCCACCATGCCCGGCTAAGTTTTTTTTGTTTGTTTGTTTGTTTGTATTTTTAGTAGAGATAGGGTTTCACCGTGTTAGCCCGGATGGTCTTGATCTCCTGACCTCGTGATCCACCTGCCTCAGCCTCCCAAAGTGTTGGGATTACAGGTGTGAGCCACCATGCCCTGCTTAAAAAACTTTTAAATGAAGTTCACCGTTATTCCCATTAGTGGCAGTGGTATCTCAAGAATCAAGAAAACAGACATTTAGTACTTGTAGCTTATGATCTCTACATTTGTAGAATATGAATGCAACATGCAGAGCTGAAAATTACCTTAGACATCATCTCACCCCCAGACCCTCATTTTTAGTGAAAGAAAAAAGTATTATCTGAACAAATAACATACACTGTTAAAATAATGTTTTAATAATATTTATCTTGGCCAGGTGCAGTGGCTCATGCCTGTAATCCCAGCACTTTGGAAGGCTGAGGTGGGAGGATTGTTTGAAGCCAGGAGTTGGAGACCAGCCTGGGCAACATAATGGGACCCCATCTCTACAAAAAATTAAAAAAAAAAAATAGCTAGGCATGGTGGCACGTGCCTGCAGTCCCAGCTACTCTGGAGGCTGAGGTAAGAGCATCACTTGAGCCCAGGAGGTCGAGGTTGCAGTGAGTTGTGATCACGTCACTGCATTCCAGCCTGAGTGACAGAATGAGGTTCTGTTTCATAAAAAAAAAAAAAAAAATTATCTTATCCTTTAAATTTGTATCATGTGTATGATTTATAGCATACATATTAGCCTATATAAGTACATATATGTATGCCTGTTTTTTTCTCAAAAAAGTTTATAATCCATGGCTTCATTCCACTCATTAAGACTCTTTCTGGGCCGGGCATGGTGGCTCATGCCTGTAATCCCAGCACTTTGGGAGGCCGAGGGGGGCGGATCATGAGGTCAGGAGATCGAGACCATCCTGGCTAACACGGTGAAACTCCATCTCTACTAAAAATACAAAATAATTAGCCAGGTGTGGTGGTGGGCGCCTGTAGTCCCAGCTACTAGGGAGGCAAAGGCAGGAGAATGTTGTGAACCCAGGAGGCGGAGCTTGCAGTGAGCCGAGATCGGGCCACTGCACCTCCAGCCTGGGCAACAAAGCAAGACTCTGTCTCAAAAAAAAAAAAAGGCTCTTTCTGTCCCACTGCCATTACCATCCTGCAAGTCCCTACATGGCGTGAACCATGTGGTTTTTTTTTGGGTTTTTTTGGGGTTTTTTTTTTTTTTTTTTTTTTTTGAGACTGAGTCTCGCTGTGTTGCCTGGGCTGGAATGCAGTGGTGCAATCTCGGCTCACTGCAACCTCTGCCTCTAGGGTTCAAGCAATTCTCCTGTCTTAGCCTCCCGAGTAGCTGGGGTTACAGGCATGCCCCACCACACCTGGCTAATTTTTGTATTTTTAGTAGAGACAGGGTTTCACCATGTGGGCCAGGCTGGTCACAAACTCCTGACCTCAAGTGGTCCAACCGCCTCAGCCTCCCAAAGTGCTGGGATTACAGGCGTGAGCCACCGCGCCCGGCCAAACCATGTCTTTTGTATTCCTTCCCTCACACTGATAATCCTATGGAGAGCATGCCCTGCTAGACTGCAGGTCAGTGAGAATCCTGGAACAAACACGCCTTGGCTCAAGGTGCCTCCCCTGCTGTTTATGTGTCCGTGGTGCGAACCCACGAACTTCTTCAGCCCAGCATGTCTCCTTTCTTCCTTGAGCATCGCACCTCCTGCACTTTGGGAAATGCGCCTTCCTAGGTCCTACCCATGTAATTCAAATGTGTGTTGCCATCTTCTTGCATAGCAACTCCAGCCTGGTCTCAGTAACTGCTTGAAGGGTGAGCACTTGACTCAAGCCAGCCCAATCATAGCACCCTGTGGGCCCAGTCATAGCACAGTCATTAAGCCAGGGTGGGATGTGTCTTGAGCTGGACCAATCCAAGTTTTCCCCTGGGATCCTTCTAACTGAGTTGAGGGAAAAAGCTAATTTCCTCTCTGGTGAATTATAACTATATGAGTCAGGAATAATCTTGTCCTCCATTTTTTTCTTTATAAATTTTTTTGAGACAGAGTCTCACTCCATCACTCAGGTTGGAGTGCGGTAGCGCGATCTTGGCTCACTGCAACCTCTGTGTCCCGGTTTCAAGTGATTCTTGTGCCTCAGCCTGCCGAGTAGCTGGGATTACAGGCATGCGCCACCATGCCTGGCTAATTTTTGTATTTTTAGTAGAGATGGGGTTTCACCATGTTAGCTATGCTGGTCTCAAATTCCTGACCTCAAGTGATCCACCTACCTTAGCCTCCCAAAGTGCTGGGATTATAGGCATGAGCCACCGCGCCCAGCCATCCTCCATTTTTTTAGAGTAAGTTGGTTTGAAAGAATGATCCCAATACAGTGAAAGGAGCAGAAATGACAGACACATTTTTGTCAGTATCCAAGACTTGTTCTTCATCAGTTCCTTTGAGTCTGTGAATGATTCCAGGTTCCTTCCAGAATATTCCCTTTTCTTCCTGGTTGGTCAGTCAGCTTCTGTTGATTGCAACCAGAAGCACACTGACTAGTGAAGGAATGGTGGCTCTCTGTATACCCAAACCGAATGGGAAGTCCCAGAGGGCAAGGAGTGCCTCCCATCCTGTCTTTGTGTCTTTCTCAGCCGGACAGTTTCTTGGACTTAGAGATACTTCTAAAAGCTCTGTGGGAAGTCAGGGGAGGGTGTGGCCTAGAGTGGTGAAGCAGTCTTCAGGGACAAAGTGGGACCAGAGCTGGGGCTTGAGAGACCAGGACTTGGACACAGATCCCCTGGCCCAGGACCCCTGGAGAACAAAACTGGGAAAAAACAGGGCATGGCTTGGAAGTGGTCAGGAGACAAGCCTGTAATATCAGCACCTTGGGAGGCTGACATAGGAGGATCCCTTGAGCCCAGGAGTTAGAGGCCAGTCTGGGCAACATAGGGAGACCTCCTCTCTACGTAAAATTTAAAAATTTGCCAGGCATGGTGGCACACACCTGTGGTCCCAGTTACTTGGGAGGCTGAGGTGGGAGGCTTGCTTGGGCCTGGAAGGTCGAGGCTGCAGTGAGCTGTGATTGCACCACTGCAGCCCTCCAGCCTGGGTGACAGAGCAAAACCCTATAGATACATAGATAGTAGATAGATAGATGGATAGATAGATACATACATACATACATACATAGAGCAAAACCCTATACAGAAAGAGAAAGAAAAGAAAGAAAAGAAAAGAAAGAAAGAAAGAATAAATGAAGGAAAAAGAAGGAAAGAAAAGAAAGAAAAAACAGAAAGAGGAAGGAAGGGAGGGAGGGAGGGAGGAGGGAGAGAGGGAGGGAGGAGGGAGAGAGGGAAGGAGGGAGGAAGGGCTGAGCACAGCCGGGCAAGTTTGGGTAGCAGGCAATAGAGCAGACAGAGCTTCCACTGACAGGCTAAATGTCTGTATTGCTATCATGGGGCAGTGTAAAGAAAGAAATGCTCCTTTAAAAACTAAAGGCAGTCACCAGGTGCGGTGGCTCATGCCTATAATCCCAGCACTTTGGGAGGTCGAGGCAGGTGGATCACAAGGTCAGGAGATCAAGACCATCCTGGCTAACATGGTGAAACCCCGTCTCTACTAAAAGTACCAAAAAAATAATAATAATAATAATTAGCTGGGCATGGTGGCGGGCGCCTGTAGTCCCAGCTACTTGGGAGGCTGAGGCAGGAGAATGCCATGAACCCAGGAGGCAGAGCTTGTAGTGAGCCGAGATCGCGCCACTGCACTCCAGCCTGGGCGACAGAGCAAGACTCCGTCTCAAAAAAATAAATAAATAAATAAAAACTAAAGGCGGTCATTAGGGACCTAATGAAATAAATTAGGTTCAGTCAATGAAAACTACAAAGCTGGCAGCTGGGCACGGTGGCTCACGCCTGTAATCCCAGCACTTTAGGAGGCCAAGGCGGGTGGATCACAAGGTCAGGAGATCGAGACCATCCTGGCTAACACAGTGAAACCCTGTCTCTACTAAAAATACAAAAATTAGCTGGGCATGGTGGCGGGTGCCTGTAATCCCAGCTACTTGAGAGACTGAGACAGGAGAATCGCTTGAACCTGAGAGGCAGAGGTTGCAGTGAGCTGAGATTGTGCCATTGCACTCCAGCCTGAGTGATAAGGCAAGAAAAAAAAATAAAAATAAAATAGGGTGGCAGCCGGGCGCAATGACTCACGCCTGTAATCCCAGCACTTTGGGATGCCGAGGCAGCCTGATTGCTTGAGCTCAGGAGTTCGAGACCAGCCTGGCCGACATGGTGAAACCCCATCTCTACTAAAAATACAAAAAACTAGCTGGGTGTGATGGCGGGCACCTGTAATCCCAGCTATGTGGGAGGCTGAGGCAGGAGAATCACTTGAACCCAGGAGATGGAGGTTACAGTGAGCTGAGATTGCATCATTGGACTTCAGCCTGGGCAACAGCGAAACTCCGTCTCGAATATATATATATATATATACGCGTGTGTGTGTGTGTCTATATATACACATATATATATATATATATACACACACAAAAATTAGCCAGGCGTGGTGGCACACTCTTGTAGTCCCAGCTACTTGGGAGGCTGAGGCAGGAGAATTGCTTGAACCTGGGCGACGTAGGTTGCAGTGAGCTGAGATCATACCACTCCACTCCAGCCTGGGCGACAGAGTGAAACTCCATCTCAAAAGAAAAAAGAGAACCACTTCTCATCCCCAAATCCTTGAAGTGTGGGGCAGGGGCACTGGCTTTGACACTATATGTAGGATGGGGTCTGAAGCAGCCATTTTTCAGTTAAAGGATATTGACACCATTGGAATGAAAGGTGTGGGGACACCCAGATAGTCAACACTGGCTTACACCTCTAATACCAGATACAGGACTTGAATCTTGAATGGGAGACATCAAGGTAGTCTTTTTTTTTTTTTTTGAGACAGAGTTTCACTCTTGTTGCCCAGGCTAGAGTGCAATGGCATGATCTGGGCTCACCACAACCTCCACCTCCCAGCTGCAAGCTATTCTCCAGCCTCAGCCTCCCGAGTGGCTGAGATTATAGGCATGCACCACCATACCTGGCTAATTTTGTATTTGTAGTAGAGACAGGATTTCTCCATGTCGATTAGGCTGGTCTCGAACTCCTGACCTCAGGTGATCCACCCACCTTGGCCTCCCAAAGTGCTGGAATTATAGGTGTGAGCCACCGCACTCAGCCCAAAGGTAGTCTTTTATAACAGAGAGTCTTATGATAAACCTATAGAAATTATCATGCTTTATTATTTGAGGGGTATATAATTATCTGAGGGGTGATGTGGATTTAAAATATGTCTAGGCCAGGCACAGTGGCTCACACCTGTAATCCCAGCACTTTGAGAGGCCAAGGCAGGAGGATCGCTTGAGCCCAGGAGCTCAAGGCTGCAATGGCTCATGATCCCACCATTGCCCTCCAGAGTGAGCAGCAGAGCGAGACCCTATCTCAAAAAATAACACATTAAATTAAATTAAATTATGTCTAAAGAAGTTTGA
Organism: Papio anubis; assembly: GCF_008728515.1. NCBI lineage: Eukaryota > Metazoa > Chordata > Mammalia > Primates > Cercopithecidae > Papio > Papio anubis. The sequence goes on from NC_044979.1 coordinate 9,691,072, forward strand.
ACAGAGGTTCCCAACCTTTGGGATACAGTGCCAGCATCTCACGAGCAGAGTGATTCTTCTGGAAGGAGACATCTGGAACCCTTATCAGGGTGGGCTAGGGGCTGTGTATGATTCTGAACAGATATTTAGGATCTCTCATCTCAAGAATTACCAGTTTAGAGATATGCCTCCCTAGCCAGGCGCCGTGGCTCATACCTGTAATCTCAGCACTGTAGGAGGCTGAGGTGAGTAGACCACACGAGGCCAGGAGTTCGAGACCAGCCTGGCCAATATGGAGGAAACTCCATCTCTACTAAAAATACAAAAAGTAGCCGAGCTGGGTGGTGCACATCTGTAATCCCAGCTACTCAGGAGGCTGAGTCAGGAGAATCGCTTGAATCTGGGGGCAGAGGTTGCAGTGAGCCAAGATCGTGCCACTGCGCTCCACCCTGGGCGACAGAGAAAGAGCCTGCCTCAAAAAGAAAGAAAGAAAGAAAAAGAATATGCCTCCCTAATGACTCCCTAGGAGTCAGTGGGGGGTGGAATGACAGCCACACCTCCCCCAAACTGTCCTGTGCTCTTCCAAAACAGGGTTCTGGGCCTCTAGGATGCTCTATTCCATGTTTTTACAGTAACAGCTGGATGGACCAATGCTGTGAAATTATAGGCACAGGCTGGCTCATCCTGAGCCTGGTATGAAGTTTCCTACTTTTCCCCTTTACTCCCTGCCAACACCCAATACCCAGGGCCCAGATGTCAGAGAGCCGGTCATGGTGCCCAAATCCTTGATCATAACTGCCTTTACCTGTGTGTTTTCGGGTGTTTTTCATTTTTGATGGTGTCTGACTTAAACCAACCTTCTCGAGACTTCCATTTCATCCTCTCTGGCCTCCTTTCAGCGCTATGCATTCCTGTTCCTGAGGAGTTCCAAAGGGGCTGCAGCTCTGTGGGGCCCAGACCACCAGCAGCTGGTCCACGGCCTCTGGCTATGCCAGTCTCCTGCCTTACAATCCCAATTCCTGTCTCCCCAGTGTATTTCACCTTCGTCCCACATTGCCTCCTCCCTCCTTTCCTTCTGCCCCATCCAATTCATCCTCCAATCCCTGACTTCTCCATGAAGTCTCATCTCATGCTTATCGTATCAGGAGCTCCGACTCCTCCCATCAACTCTGCTGTCAAGCAAATTGTACTGCCTTAGGTTGCCAGTTTCCTGTTCATGTCTGTCGCTCAACTCCAATCACTTGTACCCCCTATGGTGCCCATCCTGGCTAGACATGTGCTAAATACTAAAGAGGTAATTAAGTGAACAAAATGCAGAGGACAGCATCCTGAGTGTCACTATCTTTGATCAGCTCTGGGGTTAGAGCTCCCTATGGGACTCTCCTAGGGCCTGTGCTAGTGGCCGGGGTGACTCATAGCATAGCTAAGGGGCACTAGTGCAGTAGGATCCCCCAGCCCAGGATCCAGGAAACCAGAGACTTAGCCTTGGCCATCACTAGCTCAGTATGGCTTCTATAGACCAGTATTTTCCCAACTTCTCAGTGGGATGTCCTGTGGCGAGTCTTCCGGAAGATCAGGCGTGTATTTCTCAAGCCCCCACCCTCATGTAGTCATATGCTTTCTAGTAGTGCTGTTCTCACAAATACCTTCTCTCCTGTTAGACGTTGGGCTCCGAGAGGGCAAGGACTAGGTCTTACACTTCTTTATTCCCTAATAGGTGTTCATGAAACAATAACAACGCAGCCACCCATCCATCCTCAATCTCATTCTCCTAACACCCTGCCTTCCCCTTTCCATAAAGTAAGGCACAAACTGAAGCCATGAGCATGAAGGTACCTGAGCTGTCCACCCACCTCAGGATCTGTTCCACCTCTCTGAACTTTTTGGAGCAGCAACCTTTGCAGAGCACTGCTTGTACCCGATCATCTGGTACAGTGCTGAGGAAGGAATGCTACAATCCAGATGTCCCTGTTAGAACTTCCTAGGCTGATGGGGACAGAGAGCCCAGAAAAGCATATCCTGAAATGAGGAAGGAATTTGAATGCCTGAGAAGTTGAACACAGGTCTGTAAGGGCACAGATGCAGCTCTCATACTTCCAGGAAGTCTGTTGGGAAAGAGTTTCACTCTTTATTGGGTCCTCTTTTCTTTTTCTTTTTTTTTTTAACTATTCGAATTTTTATTGCATGTATTGTGTTTTTTGTTTTTTGGTTTTTTTTTGGAGACAGAGTCTCACTCTGTCACCCAGGCTGGAGTGCAGTGGCACAATCTTGGCTCACTGCAAACCCTATCTCCCAGGTTCAAGCGATTCTCCTGCCTCAGCCTCCTGAGTAGTTGGGATTACAGTTGTGTGCCATCACACCTGGCTAATCTTTGTGTTTTTAGTAGAGACGGAGTTTCACCATGTTGGCCAGCCTGGTATCGAACTCCTGACCTCAAGTGATCCACCTGCCTCGGCCTCCCAAAGTGCTGGGATTACAGGCGTGAGCCCCCATGTCCAGCCTGCATTGATTTTTAAATTAAAAGTCAATTTAAAAAACAGGCTGGGCTGGGCGAAGTGGTTCACACCTGTAATCCCAGCACTTTGGGAGGCCAAGGCAGACAGATTGCCTGAGCTCAGGAGTTCGAGACCAGCCTGGGCAACTCAGTGAAGCCCCATCTCTACTAAAAACACAAAAGTTAGCCGGGCATGGGAGGCTGAGGCAGGAGAATCACTTGAACCCGGGAAGCGGAGGTTGCAGTGAGCTGAAATGGCATCACTGCACTCCAGCCTGGGCAACAGAGTGAGACTCCATCTAAAAAATAAATAAACAAAAGACAGACCGAGTGCAGCAGTTCACACCTATAATCTCAGCACTTTGGGAGGCTGAGGAGAGAGGGTTGCTTGAGCTCAGGAGTTCAAGCCCAGCCTGGGCAACATAGCAAAACCCTATCTCTACAAAAAGTAAAATAAATAAACAAATAAATAAAGCCAGGTGTGGTGATGCATGCATGCCTATAGTCCCAGCTACCCGGGAGGCTGAGGCAACAGACTGCTTGAGCCCAGCAGTTCATGGCTGCAGTGAGACATGATTGAATCACTGCACTTCAGCCTGGACAACAGAGTGAAATCCCGTCTCTCTCTGTCACCCAGGCTGGAGTACAGTGCTGCCATTTGGGCTCACTGCAACCTGCACCTCCCGGGTTCAAATGATTCTCCTGCCTCAACCTCCCAAGTAGCTAGGACTACAGGCGCACGCCACCACGCCCGGGTAATTTTTTGTATTTTAGCAGAGATGGGGCTTCACTGAGTTGCCCAGGCTGGTCTCGAACTCCTGAGCTCAGGCAATCTGTCTGCCTTGGCCTCCCAAAGTGCTGGGATTACAGGCGTGAGCCACCACACCCGGCCTTTCTGTTTTTAAAAATTGTTTCTTGGCCGGGCGCGGTGGCTCAAGCCTGTAATCCCAGCATTTTGGGAGGCCGAGACGGGCAGATCACAAGGTCAGGAGATTGAGACCATTCTGGCTAACACGGTGAAACCCCGTCTCTACTAAAAAATACAAAAAACGGCCGGGCGCGGTGGCTCAAGCCTGTAATCCCAGCACTTTGGGAGGCCGAGACGGGTGGATCACGAGGTCAGGAGATCGAGACCATTCTGGCTAACATGGTGAAACCCCGTCTCTACTAAAAACAATACAAAAAACTAGCCGGGCGAGGTGGCGGGCGCCTGTAGTCCCATCTACTCGGGAGGCTGAGGCAGGAGAATGGCGTAAACCCGGAAGGCGGAGCCTGCAGTGAGCTGAGATCCGGCCACTGCACTCCAGCCTGGGCGACAGAGCGAGACTCCGTCTCAAAAAACAAAACAAAACAAAACAAAAAACAAAAAACTAGCCGGGCAAGGTGGCGGGCGCCTGTAGTCCCAGCTACTCGGGAGGCTGAGGCAGGAGTATGGTGTAAACCCAGGAGGCGGAGCTTGCAGTGAGCTGAGATGGCACCACTGCACTCCAGCCTGGGCGACAGAGCGAGACTCCGTCTCAAAAAAAAAAAAAAAAATTGTTTCTTTATTCTAGAGACAGGGGTCTCGCTATGTTGGCAGGGTGGTCTCAAACTCCTGGTCTCAAGCAATCCTCCCACCTCAGCCTCCCAAAGTGCTTGGATTACATGAATGAGCCAGCACGCCCAACCAGATTGCTTCGGCTCTGGAGGTCCAGACTGCAGTAAGCCAATATTGCACCACTGCACTCAGCCTGAATGGCAGAGAAAGACCTTGTCTCTAAATACATACATAAACTACATTTCCTCAGAAGGAAAATAAAAATCCACCCCCAAAGCAAGGCCCCAGTCCTGCTTCAGGATGTGGACTCCAGAGTCTTCACTGAGGATCTTTGCTGCCTGGGAGCCAGCAGAGGCCAACATCCTGAGTGTCACCATCTCCAATCAGTTCTGGGGATGAGGCTCACTATAGGGCTCTCCAGCAACCTGTGCCAGGGCTTGGGGCGACTCATGGTGTAGCTGAGGAGTACCTGGTGACGTGGCATCCACCAACCTAGGATACAGGAAAGCAGAGAGGCTTGGCTTTCACTAGTTCAGTCACTAGGCCTCCTTGGGAATCTGCCCCTTGAAGGTAAAATAAAGGGGTCAGACAGCCTCGTGCTCAGGTGTTTTTGTTTTGTTTTCGAGACGGAGTCTTGCTCTGTCGCCCAGGTGGGAGTGCAGTGGTGCGATCTCAGCTCACTGCAACCTCTGCCTCCTGGGTTCAAGCGATTCTCCTGCCTCAGTTTCCTGAGTAGCTGGGATTACAGGCACGCACCATCACGCCCGGCTAATTTTTGTATTTTTGGTAGAGACGGGGTTTCACCATTTGGGTCAGGCTGGTCTCAAATACCTGACCTCGTGATCCGCCCGCCACGGCCTCCCAAGGTGCTGGGATTACAGGTGTGAGCCACCGCGCCCGGCCAGATGTTTTAAACCCATATCTCAACAATGACGCCTCCCCTCTCCTCACACTCCTGGCAACCAAAAAGCATTCTGACCTTTCCATGATCTAGATTAGGAAAATCCTTTCTGCATATGCTTTTGAAAAGTGGCACACTACCCCATCCCCCAGCAACTGATCACTGGAGGGTCCCCTTCTACTCTAAAAAAACTCTACTGAACCCTGTCTAATTTCTCGTCTCAATTTGCTTTCTTAATATTTGTCTCCTTCTAAAAGCAGAATGAAGACCAAAAAAAATACCCCATTGAATTGGATTCCAGTTCATTGAGGCTTTACTGTAGGCAAGCTGGAGAACCCCCAGCTCTGTGAACATGCAGTCTGCAATCTGGATACCTTTTATTTAATGTCAAGAATTCCCTTTGCACGGCAAAAAGGGGTCTGAGGAAAGCGGAGCAGCGTAGATGAGGGTGAGGGCGGAAGCAGGGCGCTCACCAAAGTGGTGCTGGGTGCCGGCTGCCCACTGTGCTCCCGGCTGGGAAGAATGCCAGACTCACGGCAGGGGCAGGGAAAGTCATTTTTGACACAAACAAGGGTCCTGGGGCATGCCACCCCACCCGGTGCCAGGCCATGCAAGACGCTGAAATGGAGACTGTGGCCCCTCGGGACACTGCCCAGAGCCATGGAGCAGGTGCACCAACGTGAAGGGGAGTCCTCTGGGCGCTTCCCGAGGCGCCTGCAGGGTATGGAGCATAGCAGGGTCTGTATCCATGTCCGTGAACACGGGCAGTAACAGATAGCACCAATTGGGAGGCCCAGGGCAGGAGAGCCTGAGGCTCAGACTCTAGCACCCACTTGCCCGGCGCTCCTGGGAAGAGGCTCTTGGCTGCTCTCTCAGCAAAAGCCTCTCCTTCGCCTCTCTGCCCTGGGAAAACTGAACGAATCATCACGGTGAGGTCTGACCTGGGGCCCTAGCTGCCTCTGGGGGACCAGGCCACTGTTGTGCAGTGACAAGATGCTGCTGCACGAGATTGAGGGGCTGGGGGCGGGAGGGACAGGTTGGGGCCGAGGGGGCACCAGGAGCTCCCATGGAGAAAGAACCCTCTGGATGCACAACCTGGGGCGTTTCGTAGCCAATCTGTTCCCCGCTCCCAGGAACCCCAGGAGCTGGCCTCCCGTCGCTTCTGGTTTTGTCTGTGGGTGAGAGAGAGGAACGGAAGAGAGACCAGGAGGGCCAGGCCGGCAGCTTACTGGGCAGTGGAGGTAGGCAGTGAGCGTGGCGGGGCCACGCACGCCCCTTCCCGTGTGATTGGGTGAACCGTCTCACCTGCCTCTTACTTTCCTCAGTCACCAGGAAAATCCTACCCCGCTTATCTTAGAGGGATAGGCCAAGGGTGAAATGGATAACGGATAGAAAACACTTAAAAAACTATAAAGCGCTATTGAAACGCGAGGCAGTGTTGTCATCATGGTGTTACCCTTAGCACATCCCTCGGCCTTCGCTTTTTTTCAGGGTGTCTCCTAACCTTGGGACCTGATTTCCTGATCTCGGAAGGGCTTCGGGACTCCCTGGTGGCTTCCCCTGATGACCATCTGTGGCCCAGTGGTCCCAGGGCACCCGAGGGGGTGTGAGGGCGGTGCCCGAGGACGCTTGGCTCCTCGCGGTCCCCCTGGCCCTTCCCCGGCCACTGGGTCCACCCTAGAGACGAGCTGGGCGTCCATTCAGACCAGATAGATCTGGAGGACCCCTGCCCCACCCCGGGGGACCCCCAACCGGAGTGCAATGCCTGTTGCCGATTTCCAGACGGTGGCCAAGGACACCGGGCAGGGTGATTGGTGCTCAGACCGCCCTCGGGTCGCCTCCCAGCCCACTCTGTCCGGCCCTGCCCTCCCCCAGCCGGGCCCTAGTCTCGCTCGGGTGGCGGCGGGAGTGGCCGTGGGGCGCCTGGGCCCGGGCCGCCGCTGTGCACGCGCAGGTGGTCCTTGAGCGACTCCTTGTAGCGGAAGCTCTTGCCGCACTCGCCGCACGTGTAGGGACGCTCGCCCGTGTGGATGCGCTGGTGCTTGAGCAGGTTCTGCTTGCGGATGAAGCTCTTGCCACACAGTGCACACTGGAAAGGCCGCTCGCCCGTGTGCAGCCGCTGGTGGTTCTGCAGGTGCTCCTTGCGGCTGTAGGTCTTCTCGCACTCGGAGCACTTGTAGGGCCGCTCGCCGCGGTGCGTCATCTGGTGGCGGATGAGGCCCGAGTGGCAGTTGAAGCTCTTCTCGCACTCGGCGCACTCATAGGGCCGCTCCTTGGTGTGGCTGCGGTGGTGGATGATGAGGCTCTTGCGCACGCCAAAGCTCTTGCCGCACTCGGGGCACGAGTAGGGCTTGCTGCGGGCACCATGCAGGAGGAGGCTCCGCCGCAGCCCGCCAGGGCAGCAGCTGCCGCAGCCGCCGCCTACCCCCGTCCCCACCTCCGCGCCGCCGCCCCCACCGCCCCCATCGCCCCCGCCACCCCCAGTGCTGCGGTCCCCACCCAGCGGCGCCTCGCCCGAGCCACGCTCCCCAGGCAGCGCCTGGAAGCCGTCGTCTAGCAGCCCTCGGCTCGGGGGGCCACCCGGGTTCTCGGCCACCGCGATCGGGGGCAGGCTCTGCGGCTGTGGCTGCGACTGCGGCTGTGGCTGCGGTGGCTGGGGCTGGGGCTGGGGCTGTGGCGGGGCTGGGGGTGGGTTCTTCACCATCAGCAGGCTGTCACCTGGGGAGAGAGGAAGAAGTAACATGCTGACAGGGGCTCTCGACCAGGACCCCACACTGCTCCCCAACAGGGTCCAGGGAGCGTGCTATCTGAGCCTCAGTTCCACTAACTATGAGGGATTGCACAGGGTGCTGGGCCACGATCTACATGGCCCTTCGACCTTCCCGAAGCCACCCTGCTGTGGAGCCCAGAAACGGGTCAAGCAGGTGGCACACGGCAAGGACAGGAAGTCCCTCCAGAACGCTGAGGACTAAGGGGTAGGGACCTGCTGTCCAGAAATCATTTTGGAAGATAGAATTGCTCAGAAAAAACAAGGCTTACTTGCAGTCTGGTGGACGATGTTTTTTGTTTTTTTTTCCAGACAGGGTCTGGCTCTGTCGCCCAGGCTGTAGTGCACTGGAGAGATCATGGCTCACTGCAGCCTTGGCCTCCTGCGCTCAACTGATCCTCCCACCTCAGCCTCCCAAGGAGCTGGGACCATAAGCATGTGCCACCAGGCCCAGCTAATTAAAAAAACAATTTTTTTCCACCAGGCGCAGTGGCTCATGCCTATAATCCCAGCATTTTGGGAGACCAAGGTGGGCAGATCACCTGAGTTTGGGAGTTGGAGACCAGCCTGACCAACATGGAGAAACCTTGTCTCTACTAAAAATACGAAATTAGCTGGGAGTGGTGGCGCATGCATGTAATCCCAGCTGAGGCTGAGGCAGGAGAAACGCTTGAAGCAGGGAGGCGGAGGTTGCGGGGAGCCTAGATCTTGCCATGCACTCCAGCCTGGGCAACAAGAGCGAAACTCCATCTCTCAAAAAAGTAAATAAAATAACATAAAATAACATAAAATAAAATAAAATAACATAAAATAAAATAAAGTAAAATAAAATAAAATGTTAAAAGGCTCAGGCACGGTGGCTCACACCTGTAATCCCAGCACTTTGGGAGGCTGAGGGGGGTGGATCATGAGGTCAAGAAATCGAGACCATCCTGGCCAATATGGTGAAATGCCGTCTCTACTAAAAATACAAAAATTAGCTGGGTGTGGTGGTACACACCTGTAGTCCCAGCTACTTGGGAGGCTGAGGCAGGAGAATCACTTGAATCCAGGAGGCAGAGGTTGCAGTGAGCTGAGATACCGCCACTGCACTCCAGCCCAGCGACAGAGTGAGACTCTGTCTCAAAAAAAATAAAAATACAAATAAAAAATACAAATTTTTTTGTTGTTGTTGAGACAGGGTCTCACTATGTTGCCCAGGCTGGTCTCCAACTCCTGGGATCAAGCAATCCTCCCACCTTGGCCTCCCAAAATGCTGGGATTACAGATGTGAGCCAGCACAGACACTGACAATGCTCACTTTTATCTCAGGACAATCTCTCAATGGGAAGGAAAGAATTTTATCCAAGGTGAAAACCATCTAGAGACCCACAGAATGGAATGCAGGGAGCTGGAAACATAAGCATCAGACGGGTTGGCAATCATGTTTCCACTAAGCATGCGGGGCATCTGATTTGGGCAGGTGTGGGCAGCTGGGACATGTGAGTCCCACCCTGGCACCTGACCCACCTGGACCTTGGCAGCACAGTGACAGGCCCTCCTTGCACCCATGGCAGTGGCCACCCAGCCTACCACCCCAGGAGATGCGGTTCTTACCCCCTTTCCTCCCAGTGCACAGTTCTTTTTTTTTTTTGAGACGGAGTCTCGCTGTGCTCCCAGGCTGGAGTGCAGTGGCGTGATCTCGGCTCACTGCAAGCTCCGCCTCCCGGGTTCATGCCATTCTCCTGCCTCAGCCTCCCAAGTAGCTGAGACTACAGGCGCCCGCCACCTCGCCCGGCTAGTTTTTTGTATTTTTAGTAGAGACGGGGTTTCACCATGTTAGCCAGGATAGTCTCGATCTCCTGACCTCGTGATCCACCCGCCTCGGCCTCCCAAAGTGCTGGGATTACAGGCTTGAGCCACCGCGCCCGGCCAGTGCACAGTTCTTGTGCCTTGGGGGGCAGTGGGAGACAAAGCCCAGGCTCTGAGCATCAGAATGGTGACGTCAGGCCCAGTCCTTCCCCCTCCCACCACCCCCCACCCTCCCCACCCGGTGGTTCTTATGCCTCACACTCCATCACCTCCCTGGTCTTCAGTTTGAATTCCTTTCTCCCTAGAGGAGCCCTGCTCCCCAATTTAGGGGAAGGCTGTGGAAGATCTCTGAAGAAAGGGATTGTTCCCACCTCTTCTCAGCATTCTTTTCTCTTCTCCGTGCTCACACCCCTCTGCCCAGGGCCCAACTGCTCCCCGGAGGCCGCTTCTCAGGCCGTATCTGCCATGTTTCCATCCAGCCCTCCTGTATTCGTTGGTGTTTGACTGAGATCTGTCCTTACATGATACTCTTAAATAGACTGGGCCCGCCCTCCCTCTCTGTCTCAATCAAAATTGACCTGGCAGAGAACCATCTCTGCAGGACACTGGCCAGGTGCAGAGGCCAAAAGAATTCTCTTCACCTCAGTGCAGGATGCCTGGGAAGGGTCATCCCAGCTCCAGAGCATCCCGGGAGATCGCTGTGGCCTCTGTGGCCATGGCACTGAGGGTCTTTGCTTCTCTGTCTACCCAGTCCTGCTACTCTCACTCCTTCCCAGGTGTTATTCCTAGAGGACTTGCAAAGAAACCATATGCACATAAACTCCCAGGGGCTGTCTCCCAGGAAGCCAACCTAAGACAGTCCTACTCTGACCATTCTTCCAACCCAGTGTGAGCCTCAATCCACGTTCTCACCATCCCGCCATGCCCTCCACCTCCAGCCTTTTTCTGTCTTCCTGACCCAACTTGGCTCTCCAGGCCCAGCAGCCCAGGTACTTGCTAGGGCACCGTGACTGCCTTTGCTCCTCTATTGTGCTTGCCTGGAGAACTCCAGTCCTGTGACTGCACCCAGGCAGCTGAAAAACTGCACAAGCTGGTCAGGCACAGTGGCTCATGCCCGTAATCCTGACACATTGGGAGGCCAAGGCAGGAGGATTGCTTGAGCCCAGGAGTTTGAGAGACAGCCTAGGCAACCTAGGGAGACCCTATCTCTATAAAAAAACATTTAAAAATTAGGCACTGTGACACACGCCTATGGTCCCAACTACTCAGAAGACTGATGCGAGAAGATTATTTAAACCTGGGAGGTCGAGGCTGCGGTGAGCCGTGATCGTGCCACTGTACTCCAGCCTGGGTGACAGAGTGAAACCCTGTCTCAAAAAAAAAAAAAAAAAAAACCTTGAGGGGCCTCCACACAGCCCAGCATCCTGGCCCACATCTCTAGTGGGTTTTACTTTTCCACTGTGAAACGATTACATCATCCTTCCTCCTCTACCCCACCCCACCCCCACTCCCCGCCCCATGCATGGCCATGAGGGCTTTTCCTTTCCAGTCACTGGCTGGTAAGTGATTCACATGAAAGCATGTAACCTAGTTATGGTCAGTGGGGTATGGGAAGTTTGCTGGGAGGCTTCTGGAAGGATTTCCTCACTCCTTAGAGTGTGCAGGAAAAGATGGGCTTTCCTGTGCACTCATGTCTGGATGTGACGCTTGGGACAGCGGCAGCTGCCATGCTACCAGCCTGGGGATGAAGCCACACCGAGGATGGTCAGGCAAGGAGTTGGAAAGAACCTAGGTCCTTGAAAACATGCTGAGTCTTTGAATCAACTAAGCCTGAACCTGACCTACCTTAGGACTTCTAGTTACGTAACAGAAGACATTTCTTTATTATTTAAGGCAGTTTGAATCAGGGTTCTAAAGTAGTTGGGAGCATCTGACCTGAGACAATGGTCTAGTTATCTCCCACCTTAAAAGAACCCCCTCCCTAGACCCACATGGCCCCTGCCCTAGCTCCTCACATGTCATTTCCGTTCCTTTTTATAGCAAGACTCATCAAGAGTCACTGTGCTTGCCCTTACCACTTCTTCACCTCCCATTCTTTTAAATGATTCCAATCAGGCACACACCCTTGCCATTCCACTGAAAAACTTTTTCGTTTTTGAGACCAAGTCTTGTTCTGTTGCCAAGGCTGGAGTGCAGTGATATAATCTCTGCTCACTGCAACCTCCGCCTCCCAGGTTCAAGCAATTCTCCTGCCTCAGCCTCCCAAGTAGCTGGGATTACAGGTGGCTGCCACCATGCCTCGCTAATTTTTGCATTTTTAGTAGAGACAGGGTCTCTCCATGTTGGCCAGGCTGGTCTCGAACTCCCGACCTCAAATGATCCACCTGCCTCGGCCTCCCAAAGTGCTAAAATTACAGGTGTGAGCCACCACACCCAAAAACTTCTGTGACAATCACCAACAATTTCCAAGCTGCCAAATCCACCAGCCTCTTCCCTGTCCTGCATACGCAGCCACTCATGGGCGTCTCACGGAGTTAACCCGCCCTGAGAGATTCTCTTCTCCCAGCCTCTGTAACACCTTGCTCCTCTGGTTTTCTGCCAGGCTCAGAGCTAAGATCTCTTTAATTCTTTGCTTACACTGTCCCTAGAACTCATACAGTCCTCAACAACTTAAGCGTAATAACTTGACTGGCCTTTGTCCCCGGTTCCTGGGAAAAAGCCTCTAAATCTTTGGGTTTCCCGAGTGACAGGGGTGTCTTTGTTATTCATGGTGGTCTCTTAGAGAGTTTAAGCTTAGGAGATGACAAAGGATGGGGCTGCCATGCCAAAAAGACCAAGCATGTGATTAAAGGGTTAGGATTTGAGGCCCAACCTCTGGGGAGGGAAAGGGGCTGGAGACTGAGCTGAACCTCATGGCTAATGAGTCAATCAATCATGCCTATATAAAGAAGCTCCAACAGGAACTCGGAACGCCACAGTTCAGTGAACTTCCCTGGTTGGCAATGCTCTGCATATTTTCACACATTGACATGCTGGGAGGGTGACACATCCTGACTCTACAGGGAGGGAACAATTGAAAATTCATGCTTAGGACCATCCCAGACCTTGCCTTATGGGTCTCCTTTTGGCTAGTTCTGATTTGAAACCTTTTGCTGTAATAAAACTATAATGATATATATAGCACTTTCCTGAGTTCTATGAGCCATTCTAGCAAATTATGAGGGGGTGATGGGAAACCCAGAATTTATAGCCAGCTGGTCAGAAGTGAGGGTGGCCTAGAACCCCCAAATTTATGCCTGGTATGTGAAGAGAGAACAGTCTTGTGGAGGCCTGAGCCCTCAACCTGTGAGGTTTGGCCAACTCCAGGTCGCTGATGTTGGAAGTCACTGCAACCTGTAACTCCCAAATCAGTCTACCCCCAAGCTCTCTCTTAAACTTCAGACTCCTATATTCACCTACTTCATCTGCTACTTGAGTGTCACCTCAAATTTTAATAGGTCCAAACTAGAACTCTTGACTCCAAACTAGAACCAGCAACACAGGTTCTCTTCCAGGGCTTGGCACTTGAGCAAACAGCACTACCGTTCACTCACTTCTGTAGGACCCAGACGCAGGAGTCATTCTTGATTCCGCAGCCCCCACACGCAACCCATGAGTGACACTCTCAAAGTGCATCTGAATCTGTCCTTTCTCTCCCTGTGCACTGCTGCTACCCCAGCTCTGACCACCTGCATCTCCCCACCTGGTCTGCATCAAACGCGTAAGCCTCAGACATGGCTCTGCACCCCACTCCAATCCATCCCTGAAACCTATAAAAATGTAAACCAGATCATGTCCGATTTCATACCCTTTATTAGTCTCTCTTTTTTTTTTTTTTTTTTTTTGAGACAGGGTCTCGCTCTGTTGCCTAGGCTGGAGTGCAGTGGCATGATGATCTCTGCTCACTGAAACCTCCGTCTGCTGGGTTCAAGGGATTCTCATGCCCCAGCCTCCCGAGCAGCTGGGATTACAGGTGCCCGCCATGACACCTGGCCTAGTCTCCTTTCTTATAAGAATAAAATCCAAACTCTAACTTGGCCCATAGGTCATACATGCTCAGGTGCCTCAGTCTACAGCTCCATCCTCCTCCCCAAAGCCTCCATGGCCTCTGCCCTCACTTCCCTCTTCTTGGTCTTCTCTTCCCCCCGCAGCCCCATGGCCGGCTCCTTCCCGCTGCCAAGGGCACACTCAGTCAGGCACCGCTTCCCCTTGGAGGTCTTTCCTGACCACTCTGCCCTTGCTCTGCCTCATGTCTGCACTCCTTCCTGTTCTCCCTGCCATTGTTTTCACAGCATTGCTGCACCCTGGCTTTACCTTGCCTGCTTGGTGGCCTGCTTATTCATCCTCTTTCCACAAAAGGTCTTTCTTTACTGCCAATTTTTTTTTCTTTTTTTTTTTTGAGACAGAGCCTCACTCTGCCACCCAGGCTGTAGTGCAGGGGTGCAATCTTGCTCACTGCAACCTCCGCCTCCCGGGTTCAAGCAATTCTTCTGCCTCAGCCTCCCAAGTAGCTGGGGTTACAGGCACCCACCACCACGCCTGGCTAGTTTTTTTTTTTTTTTGTATTTTTAGTAGAGATGGAGTTTCACTATGTTGGCCAGGCTGGTCTCAAACTCCTGACCTCAGGTGATCCACCTGCCTCGGCCTCCCAAAGTGCTGGATTACAGGCCTAAGCCACCACACCTGGCCCTTCACTGCCGATTCTAAGTGCTTACAATATTGTGTAACACATGGCAGGCACTAAGTAAATACCTGCTGAAAAAAATAGAAACTATGAAAGGTTGGAACCACTGTTTTAACCCAATGCAGTGAATAATGTGGGAATTTCAAGAGGGTGCTTTCATGTCATATTCTGTGGGTGTTGGCATCTGGGAATGGTGGCCCGGCTTCCGGATCCTGACCACCTCTCACTCCAGAAGCACCTGTTAGCCACTGGACTCCAGAGTCCTAGCTACGCTTCCTGCTTCAGTGGAGGCACTGATGCACATTAACTTTGGGCAAACTGAATCTTCTTCTTGTCTTACACTAACTGGCTGAGAGCAGTCTCAGTACACACTCATTAATAAATAAATTCAGGAGTCCCTTTTACAAGAATGTAATATCCAATTGGGTTGAGGTCTGCCTTTGAGTCAAACGGATACCAGTTCTTTCCCTCTTACATATCCCAGGGCTGGAGAAGGAAGTTGGCAGGGACAGGTATCCCGTGTCTGCACTGTGTTCTCTACCCCGACTCTTCTCCCCTCCATCCCCTTTCCAGAAGACTCTTCCCCATAATAGCATGTCTACCATCTGGCTGTCCCTGGCAACCACAGTATTAGGTTGGTTTTAAACCTCAAAGAAACCACAGATGAGATGCCAGTGTCAAATTCCAACACTGATGAATAGGAAGCAGGCTCACTTTGGGAGAAAGAACAGAGGTTCTGGTAAGAGGCTGTCGTGACTAGGAAGGCAAGAGAACCATTTCCAGATACTCCTATCTTCCAAATTCTGTGCATTTCCTCCCAAATGCTAGGGTTCAAAGGTGTCTCAAATATAAAATAACATAGGCTGGGCCTGGTGGCTCCTGCCTGTAATCCCAGAGCTTTGGGAGGCCCAGGTGGGAGGACTGCTTGAGGCCAGAAGTTCAGACCAGCGTGGGTAATATAGCAAGACCCTATCTCTACAAAACATTTTAAAAAATTAGTGAGGCACAGTGGTGCATGCCTGTAGTCCCAGCTATTTGGGAGGCTGAGGCAGGAGCATCACTTGAGCCCAGGAGATCGAGGCTGCAGTGAGCCATGATCACACCACTGCACTCCAGCCTGAGCAGTAGAGTGAGACCCTGTCTTTAAACAAACAAAAAAAAGGTAAAACAACATGAGGCAAATCATTCTATGATATCCAAACTTAAGTAGGAAAATGGTTGGGTCCTTTGCAAATCCTTGCAAATTCTCCATGGGCCTTCCTAGACTGCTTTCCCCACAGTACAGGTCCCCAAGAACAGGCTCCTCAAGGCCCACATGCTCCTAGCCAACTGGGAAGAATCAGAATATAGCATTGAGGGATAAAGAAGGGTTTGGGCAGAATTTGCTGGCCCCAGGTCACATGCACTAGTTCCTATGCCTTCAGGGCCAGAGCTAGCAATGGTAGCCTACAGCTGTGGAGGAAGCGGTGGAGCTGGATTTCTTCCGGTGCTCAGCACCAGTGTCCTGGCTTCCCCCATCTCATCCCACCAAGCCAGCCGTTATAAAGAGGATCGCTTTCAATTCTATTTGAAATAAGGACATACGTTGTTCCTATCTCGTTCCTGCCAATTCCTCCAGGCCCACACTGGCTCTTCTAGAACTAAGTTTGTCTTATAGAGAGTGTGATCTGCTCGCCTGAGTTTGAAATGGCTGTTCAGAACCAGAAACAACTCATGTCCTCCGCTCTTATGTGGAGTTTAAGCTCTTTCAAGATGTCAGCTGTGGGCACAGTGGCTCATGTCTGTAATCCCAGCACTTTGAGAGGCCAAGGCAGGAGGATCACCTGAGGTCAGGAGTTCGAGACCAGCCTGGCCAACATGGTGCAACCCCGTCTCTACTAAAAATACAAAAATTAGCCGGGCATAGTGGCGGGCGCCTGTAATCCCAGCTACCGAGGAGGCTGAGGTGGAAGAATTGCTTGAACCCGGTAGGCGGAGGTTGCAGTGAGCCGAGATCGCACCACTGTGCTCCAGCCTGGGCGACAGAGCGAGAGACTATCCCAAATAAATAAAAAAAAAAGATGTCAGGAATATGGACAGGGAACACACATTCAGCTATTCTGTTAACACTTCGACCAGCCAAAAGACACTAGGTCAGCCATGTTGAGGGCAAGAGGATGGTACTGGGTTTTAGCGAGGAATATTAGCCTGAGCTAAGAGTGTTCAATAATCCATAAACATACGCTTAGGGTCATAGCTCAATAAGCAGAGCTTCAGAAAGACCCAAGAGACCCAAGTCTGGTGAGACATTCGGTTCCATAGCTGTTGGGGAAAACAATCCTCGCTTTCTCTTTGAGCTTCAGTGTGTTCATCAGTGACTCCGGGATGGTAGCTCAGGGATGCCTGGGGTACTTCGGCTACTGTTGTTTGGCTTTTTTGAGACAGGATCTCGCTCTCTCCCAGGCTGGAGTCCAGTGGTGCAAGCATGGCTCACTGCAGCTATGACCTCCCAGGCTCAAGCGATCCTCTCACCTCAGCCTCCAGAGTAGCTGGGACCACAGGCATAAGTCACCACGCCTGGCTAATTTATTACTTTTTTTGTAGACTCTGTGGGTCTCACTATGTTGCCCAGGCTAGTTTCAAACTCCTGAGCTCAAGAGATCCTTCTGCCTCAGCCTCTCAAAGTGCTGGGATCTTGGGTATGAGCCGCCATGAGCAGCCTGGCTAGTGTCTTCCAGCATGTGAGCCACTTGCTGCTGTCGACTGCCTCAGGCACACTGGCTCAGCTCTCTCCCGGCCCCTCTCCCTTCCTCCCCTCCCTGCCATGAAGGGTTAAATTGTGCCCTCCCCCTCACCCTGCCAACTATGTTGAAGTCCTAACCCCCAGGACTTCAGAATGCGAGCTTATTTGGAAACAGGGTCATTGCAGATGTAGTTAGTTAAGATGAGGTCATACTAGAGTAGGGTGGCCCTGATCCAATATGACTGGTATCTTTATAAGATGGCACGTGAGGACAGACACAAGGGAACGCCATGTGACAAGAGAGGCTTGGAGCAACGCATCTACAAGCCACGGAGCGCCAGAGGTTGCCAGCACCCACCAGAAGCTGGGAGAGGCGAGGGGCCTACGGACTTCAGAGGGAGCAAGGCCCAGCCCACCCTTGATTTTGGACTTTCAACCTGTGGAACTGTGAGAGAATAAATTTCTATTGCTTAAGCTGCCCAGCCTGTGGTACCCTGTTATGACAGCCCCGGGGAACTAATACAATATCACACTCCAAAAAGAATGGGGGCGCTTTGGTGCAGAACTTTGAAAGGCTGCCATCAACAGAACATCGCCCTACGAGGGGTGAGCTGAGAAGAGCAGCAGCCTTCCTCCAGGCCTCAGCTGTACAGCTCCAGAGGAGAAACCCCGGGGCCCAGGTAGGCACTACTCACTAGGGCCAGAGTCTAATCCAAGCTCGCCGTCCATTGAGTCACGTGGTCCCCATGGGTATGGCTGCTCCTCCTGCTTGATCCATGACAAAATGTCATGTGCTGAGATGAGAGACTCTGTTGTCATGGAAAGAAGGCAGTCTTAGATTTTGTTCATTTCCACTCGGCCTCCCATCAAAGGTTTGAAAACCATCCCACGCGGCGGCTGCAGCCTGCAGGGCATGTTTTGGTATCGGTGTTGCATTTCCAGGCCATCATCCTTACCCTCGTAAGCCCCTTCCTAAAGGGACTCTCTCTGCTCACTGCATTTCAAGTTGGCCAGAAAGAGGCTTAGCCCAAGGTCTGTGCAGAGGCAGGGCCAGGATTAAAACTCAGACCTCCCAGCTCTACCGCTTAGCCCCAGAGGAACTCATGGGGCCAGGACAGGCCAGAAGAAAGCCCCAGATAATGGCCCACAGGGCCATAGCTAACAGGTATGACTTAGAAACCAGCGATGGCAGAGGCTGCAACCAGAGGTTCTGATAAGAACCACAGTGAAGCAGGAAGGCCCCGCTTTCCCTCTGCCCTGGGTCCCCTCAATTTCTGCTGTGAAGGTGACAAAGCACAAGGAATCCTAGATTCAACTTCTCATCCTCTCTCCCTGGGACGGTGGGTAGGATGAGACTTGTGTCCTAACTACCAGGCGATGACACTGGACTTAGCTCTGCAAACACACGGACACACACATAGGTCGTGGGCAGGTGGGGCTTCCATTGTTCTTTTATGCCTCCCTGAATGCCTAGACCCTCCCTACAAGTTTCTTGGGAAACTTCTAACTAGTATTCACTCAAGAGAAATTCCAGAAAATGTAAACAATTTTCTGACACAGAACTATATGCAGCTTTTAGATGCTTTTTGGTTGTTTTTATTGTTCAAAAATCAGTGCTGAATAGCTGGACGCGGTGGCTCATGCCCTTAATCCCAGCACTTTGGGAGGCTGAGGCGGGCAGATCATTTGAGGCCAGGAGTTCAAGACCAGCCTGACCAACATGGTGAAACCCCATCTCTACTAAAAATACAAAAAATGAGCCGGGTGTGGTGGCACATGCCTGTAATCTCAGCTACTCAGGAGGCTGAGGCAGGAGAATTGCTTAAACCCGGGAAACAGAGGTTGCGGTGAGCTGAGATCACACCACTGCACTCCAGCCTGAACGACAGAGCAAGACTCCATCTCAAAAAACAAAAAATCAGTGCTGAAGTAATTTTAGTATCGGTTGCATAGACACAATAAATTATTAATTTAATGATTCCTTTGGAAAAGCGCTGGTTGCCCTCAATATTCATTCTGGCCCTGTTCTCACCTGAATTGGGATCCGTGGGAATATCTCTGTCTGCCAAATCCTGCTGATCCCACACGCACTGATGCTCCTCCTGTTTAATCCGGGACAAGAGGTCCTGGGCAGAAATTGGGGAGTCTACTCTCGGGAACAAGAGCGGCAAAGGTGTTAGAAGATGAGAAATTGCCTGCAAGTTTGTGTTTTGAGTAAATCTCTGATTTCATGCAATTATCTATTTCCCCTAAACATCAGGTACAATTACGTAAGTCTCATTAACTAAAGGTTGAAGTCAACTTGGCCCCAGTTAACGGAGCTTTTGCTGCAAATAAGAGGATGCTGTAGGGGAGTGACACTACAGTCTCTAAGAAAGAGTCTTTCTGTGCTGCAGGAACTTAAATCTCCTTAGAATAAGGTTCCTATTGCTGGGCGCGGTGCCTCACGCCTTTAGTCCCAGCACTTTGGGAGGCCGAGGCAGGTGGATCACGGGGTCAGGAGATCAAGACCATCCTGGCTAACACGGTGAAACCCCGTCTCTACTAAAAATACAAAAAATTAGCCGGGCGTGGTGGTGGGCACCTGTAGTCCCAGCTACTCGGGAGGCTGAGGCAGGAGAATGGCGTGAACCCGGGAGGCGGAGCTTGCAGTGAGCCGAGATCGCGCCACTGCTCTCCAGCCTGGGTGACAGAGCGAGACTCTGTCTCTACAACAACAAAAAAAAATTTAAAAATTTTTAAAAAAAGAATACGGTTCCTATTCTGGTGCTGAGACCACCATGGAAAGAGGTATTTCCTCTGGAAAGATGACAACTTCCAGAAAGCCTTTTTTTAAAAAAATTATATATTGACAAATTATAGTTGTATATATTTATAGGCTATAAAGTAATGTTACGAGAAGCCTTTAAAGCTGTTGAATGGGATTTTTCTAAGATGTAAGAAAAAGACCCTAGGCCGGGCGCGGTGGCTCAAGCCTGTAATCCCAGCACTTTGGGAGGCCGAGATGGGCGGATCACGAGGTCAGGAGATCGAGACCATCCTGGCTAACACGGTGAAACCCTGTCTCTACTAAAAATACAAAAACTTAGCCGGGCGAGGTGGCGGGCGCCTGTAGTCCCAGCTACTCGGGAGGCTGAGGCAGGAGAATGGCGTGAACCCGGGAGGCAGAGCTTGCAGTGAGCTGAGATCTGGCCACTGCACTCCAGCCTGGGTGACAGAGCGAGACTCCGTCTCAAACAAAAAAAAAAAAAAAAAAAAAAGAAAAAGACCCTATATTTTCTTTCTTCTACAGAGTCTCAAACCTAATTTACCCTTATTGCCTTCTTATCTCTTAAAGATCTCCTTAAAGATCCTAATACTGTGATGCTTTCAAGGGTCATGCCTGATGACAAGTGAACAGGCTTTCCTCTACCCAGACACTGAGAGCACTTACCTATGGGTGTTAGGCTCTGACTAAGGGGGGAATGAGGTTTGTGGAGCTCTAACCTGCGAATAAGTAAAGGGCTACAGTATGTTAATATGTCTCATGATTGTTGATTTTATGTGTCAACTTGGCTTGGTCATGGTACCCAGAGATTTGGTCAAACATTATTTAGCTGTTTCTATGAAGGTATTTCTTTAGATGAGATTTGAAATGTAAGTCAGCAGACTTGAGTCAAGCAGATTGCCCTCTATGATGTGGGCGGGCCTCATCAACCAGCTGAAGGCCTAAGGAAAACGCAGACCTCCCCCAAGGAAGAGGCAATTCTCCCTGCAGGCTCGAGCAGCCACATCAGCGCTTCCCTGGGTCTCTAACCTGCTGGCCTGCCCCGTAAATTTTGGACTTGCCAGCCTCCACAATCACAAGCCAATTCCTTAAAATAAAATAAATCTCTTTTCCACACACACCCTTACGGGTCCTGTTTCTCTGGAGAACTCTGATTGATACATACATCTGCTCTAACAGAGTTCTCACCTACGACAGAGTCCAGCTGCAATGCCAGCTAAGAGGAGGTCCCTCACAGGACCGCAGGTATGTGGGTGCCTGGCACAGAGGCAGCAGCCCATAAACACTTGTTTAAAACAATGAAAGGCCTTCCTGGTCAGGGAACAACAGGTCTTCCTGACCTGCCTGTTCCCCCACCCATGAAGCCTTACACTTAGTACTTCTGCCAGGATATTGTTTCTAAAGGGGAAGATGGAATCGTTAAAAACAGATAATATGAGGAAGAGAGGAAACAGAACACGCTGAGCCCAGGTGTACCAGCAAATTGTCAATGCTGTTTGCCACGTCTGTGTCCCCTGGAGGAATCCTGGCTCAGCCCAGCCCTGGATGCACAGCCCTTCCATTTCGAGCTCAGCCCTCTGGCCTGGCACACACGACAGCTAATTCTGGGGGCTGGCAGACCATGCTAACCCTGTCCCCTCCCCTCTCTGGCGTGGACGGCTGCTTGGCTCGCTCACCAGTAATGGATTCCGTGGGGATGGCTCTTTCCTCCAGGCCCCGCTGACCCCGGACACATAGGGCATCCTCACGCTTCACCTGGGAAGACGCATCCTGCGCAGGCACCAGGGGCTCTGCTCCTGGGGACAGAGAATGACATTGCTTTGTGTCTTTTTTTCTGCGTGCTGGTCACCAGGACATTTTGGGCTCAGAAGCATGGCTGACAGCACTTGCCAGGGGAGAAGACAGGGGTCTTGGGTTCCTGTCGGAGCCATGGGGGACCCTGAGAAGCAGAAGGTCTCAGGAGCAGAGGGAATCAACATTCAAGAAAAAGGGCTAGGCAAGCAGCAAAACGAGGGGTGATGAGGCTGAAGAGAGAATTCAGAAATACCCTAGAGCTACGTAACTGGCTGGGTCCTAATCAGGACTGGGCCACAAGTTGGACCTTTCTGTGGGAGTCATTTGTCCTTGTTTGTCACCCCAATCAGAAAGAGCTGGCTAGGCTGAGGCCAGATGCACACACACTGTATATATATGATTTGTAAGAAGCCGGGCTGGGCAAAAAGGCACAACTAAGCTCTATTGTTGGACAACCTCCTTATAGAGTCAGTCGCACTGTCATCAACAGGTTCTTGGAAACAGTGAGTTCAAGTGAAATGACACAGCAGATCCTCGAATAACGTCACTTCCTCCCATGGTGTTTAGTTATAACATTGATGAGAAAGAAAAATTGGTTGTGTTATATGTCATTTTAAAGCCACAGTTTCTGAGACCCTATCAGTGACATTAAGTGAGGACTCGCTGTGCATAAAAGACAATGACACAGCCTCTACATAGAAGCCCAGCATGAAACAAACAGGGCCTTTTCTTCTGATGGCGCCCCCTGTGCAAGAGGAGGCTCAGGCACCAGGAAAGAGAGAAGACAAAGAATCTGAAGACTAGGATCCTGGCTTCAACTCTGCACCAACTCAGCGGATGAGTCATTTAGCCTCTCTGGGTTCCGGTCTACCTTTTTCATCTACAAAAGGGACACAGTGATCCCTGTTCTATCTCATGCTCAGTGGTGGTTTGATAACCAACTGAAACTGTTGAGATTACAGTGCTTCAAATGTAAAAAGCTACCTCATAAGAATAGGTGCTGTTACTACCACTGCTGACCTCAAACTTCTGCAGTGCTTGATGAAGACAGGGAAGGAGTCATTTAGAGGAAATGTCCAGGACAGGCAAATCCATAGACATGGACAGTCGATTAGTGGTTCCCAGGGGCTGGGGGTAAAAGGGAGCAGGGAGGGACTGCTTGTGGGTGTGAGGTTCCAGTGATTCTCCTGCCTCAGCCTCCCAAGTAGCTGGAATTACAGGTGCACGCCACTGCACTCGGCTAATTTTTTGTATTTTTTTAGTAGGGACGGGGTTTCTCTTTGTTGGCCAGGATGGTCTTGAACTCCTGACCTCAGCTAATCCGCCCGCCTCGACCTCCCAAAGTGCTAGGATTACAGGCGTGAGCCACTGTGCCCTGCCAGGTGCAGGGTTTCTTATGGTAGAAATGTTCTGGAATTCGATAATGATTTTGGTTGCATGACTTTGTGAGCCACGGAATTGCAGTCTTTAAAACAGTAAATTTTATGGTCTGTAAATCACATCTCAATAAAAAGGAAAGATTGGGAATGGGAGGAGGGGAGAGAGTGACCTTGAGAGCTGCCTTCTAAGGTGAGTTTCAGGAAAACGTTCTCCACTTAAAAACAAGGGAGGACACGGCCGGGCGCGGTGGCTCACGCCTGTAATCCTAGCATTTTGGGAGGCTGAGGCGGGTGGATCATTTGAGGTCAGGAGTTCAAGACCAGCCTGGCCAACATGGCGAAACCCCGTCTCTACTAAAAATACAAAAATTAGCTGGGCATGGTGGCGTATGCCTGTAGTCCCAGCTACTCAGGAGGCTGAGGTTGCAGTGAGCTGAGATTGCACCACTGCATTCTAGCCTGACCCACAGAGTGAGACTCCGTCTCAAAGAAACAAAAAACAAAAAACAAAAAAACAAGAGAGGACAGAGGGCCCAGACTGGCAAAAGTTCCTCCAATGAAGTAGAGAACACAGTTTGAGCTCCAGATTTCACCTAGTCCAACAATGCTCAGAAAAGCTGGCCCTGAGGAAGGATTTCCAAGGCAGAGGCAGGCCTAGAACCCTAGGCCTTCCACCCCAGCAAGAGCTCATCAAGTGTGATGTGTTCAACAGGCCCAATTTCCTCAGGCTTAAGATTCCTTCTTGAGTGAGTCAAGTGCCTTGCAGGGCAAGCCTGCAGGTAAGCCGCGTGTGTTGGCCGAAGAATGAGGTGATGACGCTGCACATTAGGCTGAGCAATAAGCGACGGGTCGGGCCGGGGCAAAACCCCGCATGTGCCGCAGACTCCTTTTTCTCTCCTCTGTCAGCGTCTCTGAGCCCAGGCCTGGGGCCTCTCTCTGTAGTTCCACGTCAGGCCCGGGCAGTAGCGTAAGCCTAAGCCCTTCCTCATCACTCCACCAAGCTTACCTGTGAGTCCAGAGCTATGCGGCTTTAACAAACCAAACGGCAAATATCCAGGGTGCTATTCTGAGTCCTGAGATCTCTTCCTGTATGTGATCGCCAAATTTCCACTGTGGCTGAATTGGCCCCTGAGAGCCACCCAAGAGCCTCGCCCCATGGTGCATACACAGTGGTGCAGGCTGCCGGCTGTCCTCTCTTGCCCTTCCCTGGACCCTGCACTCTTCTGCTGCCATCACCTGCATCAGGATCCATTGAGATTTCTCTCTCTTCAGGGTGGCGCTGCTCCCACACACAAGGCTCTTCCCTGGGCTCAGGCTGGGTCGGAGCATCTGGCTTCGGGACTGGGCCCTCGGCGTCTGGAAGTGAGAAGGAGGGAGGGAAAGAGTGAGTGAAGTTGACTAACGCATCCAGCAAGGGGACAGGAGAACTCTCTGCTACCCCATCTCCCCCTCTCCACCTGGGTGTCCCTCTTTGGCAGCAGTTATGCGAGTTAGGCAGGTAATCTCTTATGAAGAACCTTGAAAACGAGTCGATAGATTCCCAAATTTCTACTGCAGGAAGAGCTGGCCTCTGAAAGCCAACATGAGACCAGCTATGGCTCACCCCGGACTGCTGGGATGTGGGGCGTGGTGAGGTGTGAATGGCGCTGTTTTACTGTAATCCAGCGTGGTGGTGGTGTAACGTTGAGTTCTATGGTAATGGGCCCTGTTACTGGGTTTTAAATTTTTATCCTATTGTAAACTGTTCTATTTTACTAGCATTATAAGCAAATGGTCTCCTGAGTTTCCATTACATAAAAACATGAAACAACCTGCCTAGGCGGTGCTAACGTGGACGAATAAGCATTTCACAACCCTCTGCAGAGATGGCTCACCAAAGAGGAGAGAAGGCGTCCTTACCCAGGGACATGAGGGTTTTGTAGTTCTCCTTCACAAGGTTGTTATAAAGCTCCTTCTGCCATTCATCCAAGTTCTTCCACTCGTCCTCGGAGAAGTACACAGCAATGTCGACAAAAGTCACTGGAACCTGAGCCAACAAGCGGTTAATCTAGCGCCTCCTGCCTGCTCCTCCCCACCACCTCCCCATTCCTGCGGGCCACAGGACCCACTCCCCACCAAAGCCTGGCCTTTGCTCTCCGTGGTTCCCCAGTCCCCAACATCCATCTCAGTGGAGTCAGTCTTCTCTGTCCCAGACCTTCTCATGCTTTCAGTAACACAGATGGTCAACCCTGCCTTTTTAGAAATAGCATTTAGCTACATCTATTGTTATTTCACTTTTAGGTCAACTGGATACCTGAGGGTAAAGAGCGGTCAATATGCTTCTTTTGGTATTCAGGGTGACAGAGGGGTGGCAGGTTCTCAGAGTGGGTATCCATGAGCCAAGTAGAGTAAAACCTGGTTACCAAACCTGTATTTCAGGTCAGGTCACCTCTGTGTACACAGTTACCTCTTTGTCAGCAAAGCATGTAAAATCTGAGGCCTGTGCTAAGGTTCAGAACCTTGGTCCACTTCGTTCACTACTCTATCTTGATCATCCAGGAGCATACAGTAGGGAATCAATAAATACTTGAGTGTGCTGCACAGTGGGTGCCAATACCAGGAAGCTCCACTGCAGCCCGAGTCATCGCGTGGTGTCAGTCACTTGTCAGACTGATGACAAGTATGTTCGGATCTGTTACAGAAAGCTGATTTCAGTTTGCAATCACTCACTTCGGCCACTCACCAGCACGACCTCAGCTTGGACCGATTGTCCAAAATCGTTTCACTTCCATGACTTTGATAACTGAACTTCCTTCTCTGGACACATAGCCTTCCCTGTTACCACTTTCACATTCAGACTGAACCAGCCTTTCAGTCTGAAATCTAACCCCTCGATCCTCCCCCCATCCCGTGATTACAGTCCATTCGTCTACATATCTCATTTACAGGGCCAAAACTGGCCTGTATGGCACCTTGGGGTGAGTTAGAAAAAGACACCAAAGTCAACAGCACAGCTACTGCTACTCAGCGTGGTGAGTGGGCAGCACCTTTATGTAAGTTAGAAATGTCAGCCCTTTTACCAGGTGCTTGTAACTCTGAGAATGCCACGTGTAGGTGTGATGTCTACACCTCAGTGCCATGCTCCATCCCTATGGACTGACAACTTACTGTCCATCTTTACAATCAGAACTAGAACCTTTAACTCCTGGACCTTCCACCAGATGCAGGAAAAGCCCCAACCTGGGAAAATTAATACAGATCCCTTTCTTCATTTTATATTTATTTATTTATTTATTGAGAAGGAGTCTTACTATCGCCCAGACTGGAGTGCAATGACATGGTATCACTGCAACCTCTGCTTCCCGAGCTCAAGTGATTCTCCTGTCTCAGCCTCCCGAGTAGCTGGGATTATAGGCACTTGCCACTACGCCCGGCTAATTTTTGTATTTTTAATAGAGACGGGGTTTCACCATACTGGCCAGGCTGGTCTCGAACTCCTGAGCTTGTGATCTGCCTGCCTCAGCCTTTCAAAATGCTGGGATTACAAGCATGAGCCACTGTACCGGCTTCTTCGTTTTATTTTTTTATTTTTACTTACTTATTTAATTAATTTATTTATTTTTTGAGACGGAGTCTCGCTCCGTCTCCAGGCTGGAGTGCAGTGGCACGATCTCAGCTCACTGCAAACTCCACCTCCCAGTTTCAAGCGATTCCCCTGCCTCAGCCTCCCCAGTAGCTGAGATTACAGGCACGCACCACCACACCGGGCTAATTTTTTTTTTTTTTTTTGTATTTTAGTAGAGACGGGGTTTCACCATGTTAGCCAGGATGGTCTTGATCTCCTGACCTCATAATCTGCCTGCCTTGGCCTCCCGAAGTGTTGGGATTACAGGTGTGAGCCACTGCACCCAGTCCCCTTTCTTCATTTTAATTCTCTGTTACTAGAACTCCACAGAAGACATCCACCACCAATTCATACTGCTGTCTCATGGTTGCTTCAGAAGCTTCTTGTTTGTCTCTTGCTGACACCTTGCTATGTTCCCCGGGAGGCTTGTTTCAAACATTTCATTCTCCTAGACCTTTAAGTGACCTCCCACATCTGTCTGTCTTTGATCTCAGGTAGGCGCCGGCAGGCTCCTTCCTTGCCCCTCTCCTTGCCAATCCAAGGCCACCAGCATGTGCCCTTCACCTCTTCCTCCACCTCCTGCCTGTGAAGCTTAATCCAAATAATCCTTCTCATCGACATCATCAGTTTCTCCCTCTCCACTGGCTCCGTCCCTTCAGGGTCATTCCAACCTCAGAAAAAACTTCCCGCAAAATGCTGCTCGCTCAGGTCACTCTGCCCTCTCCGTTCACTGGGAACTTCCCAAGAGACACATTCTGTTTTTCCCTCTTTACCATCTACGCATTCTTCACCCCCTTAGACTCTGTCTGCCTCTGTTCCCTCCCTTCTCTGAAGCCACACTCTGGAAGATCACCAGCGACCTTCTGTTGAAATTCTCAACATTTTTGACCTCTTTGAAAGGTCAGATCGTCTTTCTAGAATTTTGTCCTGCTTGGTTCCTGTAACTATGTTGCCTCCCGTCCATCTGGCACATGTCTTCTTTACTTTTTCCTTCCTCCCCCAAGACCACGTGCCTCCCCCAAACAGCTAAGTGAGTGAGCCACGCTGGAATCAGGCCCTTCAGCCCCAGTCAAACCTTCAGATAACTGCTGCCCCATTCAACAGCTTGACCGTAAGCTCATGGGACTCTGAGCCAGAACCACTCACCTACGCTGCTCCCCAGTTCCTGACCCACAGAAATGGTGAGATGATAAATAATTATTTTTTTAGGCTGCGCTGCTATGTTTTGGGGTAATCTGTTATACAGCAACAGGTAACTAACACAACAATCTATACACAGTGTCGTCCCACAAATAAAGTTAATTAATCCTCACAACTCCATGAAGTAAGCATATTATCATCTTCATTTTATTGACAATAACCCTGAAACTCAGAGAAACCAGCTGGGAATTTACTGAATTGTTTATATTTCACTTCCTTCAAAAGAGGAATTGAGGAGGCTCAGAAACAACAAAAAACACTTTTGACCAATGACAGGAAAATCAGTACAAGCAGGCCTCATGCAGTGGCTCAAGCCTATAATCCCAACATTTTAGGAAGCCAAGGCAGGAGGACAGCTTGAGCCCAGAAGTTCAAGACCAGCCTCAGCAACATAGCAAGACCCTGTCACTACAAAGAATAAAAGTAAATAAAAAACTTAACTGGGTGTGGTGGCATGTGCCTGTAGTCCTAATTAATTGAGAGACTGAGGTGGAAGGATTGCTTGAGCCCAGGAGTTCAAAGTTACATGAACTATGATTGTATAACTGTACTCCAGCCTGGATGACAATGTGAGACCGTACCAGAAAAATAAAAAGCAAAACCAGTATGTGGGGAAGTCAGGATTTAAACGCAAGTCCTTTGATTCCAGACCCCAAAACCATTTCATTATTCTGTAAGAGCCCTTGTCAAGTCAAGTCTACTCTAATGCCCAATCCAACGCACAGAACACATCACAGTGCCACACAAGGCTATGCGCTGAGACACACAGTACAGACAAAAGAAAAGGGCAGTGTGTACGTAGATGCTGATTGTGCTAGACAAGCGACGTATGCAAAACCATACTGAAAACCAGCCTCTGTGGCTGCAGTGCCAGGAAATGTTTTGCAGAGGAACCAGAGCCACTATTACAACTCAGTTCTGTGAAGCCTCAATGAGTAACGTCAGACAACTCCTCTGGCAAAGTCACTGGGTTGGTTGCCTCAGCAGACACGGAGACATACAAGACCCGGTCCCTGCCAGGAAGCTGTGAGCTCTCCAGCTGGAGAGAGGCACTCCACAAACATTTTTTGCATACCAGCCTAAGCCAGGTACCATTCCAGGCACAGGGATACAGCAGGCAACCGAGCAGAATTTACACTCTGGTTGGGGAAAACCAACCAAGAAGACAAAAAAAGGAATATTATGCTGAAGAATAATATCTTAAGGCCAGGTGCAGTGGTTCACGCCTGTAATCCCAGCACTTTGGGAGGCTGAGGAGGATGGATCACTTGAGGTCAGGGGTTCGAGACCAGCCTGGACAACATGGTGAAACCCTGTCTCTACTAAAAAATACAAAAATTAGCCAGGTCTGGTGGCACGTGCCTGTAATCCCAGCTACTTGGGAGACTGAGGCAGGAGAATCGCTTGAACCCGGGAGGCAGAAGTTGCAGTGAGCCAAGACTGCGCCACTGCACTCTAGCCTGGGCGACAGAGCAAGACTCTGTCTCAAAAAAAAAAAAAGAAGAAGAAGAATATCTTAAATATTTAAGATGTCAATGGCAAAAGTGCTTTGGAGAAAATTCGAGTAAGGGCAGAGAGAAGAGCGTGCTGAGGGGACGTAGTTCTTTTATATAGGATGGTTGTGGAAGGGCCCGCTGATCAAGTGGCACCTGAGCAGACCCTGATGGAAGAGGAGGTGAGGACAGCCATGCAGATATTCAGGGCAGGAGCTTCTCAGCAGAGTCCCTGAGCTGGGGGCGCACGTGGTGTGCTGGCAGAACAGCACAGATGGGAGGGGGCAGGAGGGAGTGGATGGAAAGGTCAGAGAGGCAGGGAGAGCGTGGGCCGTAAACAGACATGCGCTTTTATTCTAATCAGATGGGAAGCCATTTGGGAGGTGATTTTTGTTTTTTTTGAGACAGATTCTTACTTTGTCACCCAGGCTGGAGTGCAGTGGTAAGATCTCAGCTCACTGCAGCCTCTGCCTCCCAGGTTCAAGCAATTCTTCTGCCTCAGCCTCCTGAGTAGCTGGAATGACAGGCGCCTGCCACCACGCCCAGCAAATTTTTGTATTTTTTAGTAGAGGTGGGGTTTCATCATGTTGGCTGGGCTGGTCTTGAACTCCTGACCTCACATGAGCCACCTGCCTCGGCCTTCCAAAGTGCTGGATTACGGGCGTGAGCCAAAACCGTGCCCGGCCATTTGGGAGGTTTAAGCAGAGGTGTGAGGTGACTGCTTCACATTTTCAAAGGATCGCTCTGGCTGCTATGTTAAGATAGACTGTATGGGTTGGGGGGACAAGGATGAAGACAATGAGACCCACCAGGAGGCCATGGCAAAAATCAGATGAAAGACCTTGGGGCCTGGGACCAGACGATGGCGACGGGAGTGGAGTGGTGAGGAGTGGCCAGGTTGCGGATATATTCTGAAGAAAACTCAGGGTATTTACTAATAGACTGGAAGCAGGGTGTGAGAAAGACAGGAGACAAGTATGACTCCAAGGATTTGGCCTGAGCACTTGAAAGGATGGAACCATCCGTCATCAACGGAGATGAGGACAACTGCAGGTAGAATAGGTCCCAGGCAGGTGGCCCACAGTTCACTTTGGACATGTTAAATCTAAGACTTACTGACATTCAAATGAATTAACAGGTAGGAATGTGAATCTGGCATTCCAGAAAGAAAGCTGGGCAACATATAGAAAGAAAGGGGGCAGGGGAGAGAAAGCATCTGTTTGGGAGGTGACAGCATACAGATTGCTTTTAATCCTGTGAAACTAGCTGGGCGCGGTGGCTGACGCCTGTAATCTCAGCACTTTGGGAGGCCGAGGCAGGTGGATCACCTGAGGTCAGGAGTTCAAGACCTGCCTGGCCAACATGGTGAAACCCCATCTCCACTAAAAATACAAAAAATTAGCCCGGCATGGTGGCAGGTGCCTATAATCCCACCTACTAGGGAGGCTGAGGCAGGAGAATCACTTGAACCCCGGAGGCGGAGGTTGCAGTGAGCCGAGATCATGCCACTGCACTCCAGTCTGGGTGACAGAGTAGGACTGTGTCTCAAACATAAATAAATAAATAAATAAATAATAAAGACTGTGAGACGGGATGCAGTCATGAGGGAGGAGAGTGAATAAAGAGCAAAAGGCCAAGACAGAGGTCTGGCCCACTCCATGCATTAGAAAGCTGGCCAAAGGAGGCAAAATTGGCAAATAGTGAGACAGAGCAGCTGGTGAGGTAGGAAAAGAATCAACAGAGAGAGGTGTCCCAGAAGCCACAGCAAGGGGTTTCAAGGAGAGACTGGTCACCTACACACAATGCTGCTGATGGGGCAGGGAGGATGAAGACTGAGAAGTGACCACTGGCTGTAACACCACAGACATCATTAGTGTGCAAAAGCCTGATCAGAGTGCATTCCAGAAAGATCCAGTTACCAATCAACTGGAATACTGAGAATAGAGGAACATGTGAAACGAGACCACAGGGGACGCAATCAATGGAATCCAGACAATGAGATGCAAAACAGGACAGATGGCCCAATTCCTTCCAGATAAACTGAAAGGAAAAATAATAGATGGAAGAGATGCCTGCAGATTAAAAAAGACTTAAGAGACATCTCAAACATAATGTGTGGACATTACTTGAATCCTAATTCAAACTAAAAAAAAAAATTTTTTTTAATTGAAACAACTGAAAATCTAATCACTGACTAGATAGTGATCTAGGCTGAAGCTTTTACTATGGTGGTGGTGGTAATAACATTGAGGTTATCACTTAAAAAAAAAAAGGGTCCTTACTTTTTGAGCTAATACTGACGTATTTGCAAAGGAAATGATTGATGTCTGGGGTTTGCTTCAAAATAAAATGCGAGTGGGGAAGTGGGCAGGGATTTAGAGGAAACAAGACTGGCCAAGAGTTGGCAGCTAATGAAGCTGGAAGTTGGGTACATGGGGACCCATTATACTATTCTATCTACTTTTATTTGAATATTCTATAATAAAGAGAAGCGGAAAAGGGAAGGAAGGAGAGAAAATGGGGAAGAAAGAATTGGAGATAACAAGTATAGACAATTCTTTCAAGGGATTCTGCTCTAAAGAGGAGTGGAGAAATGAGGCACCAATGCAGGTAGATGCAGGGCCCAGGGAGGTTTTCTGTAAAAGATGGAGAGCAGGACAGAACAGTCACATGCTGGTGGGAACAGCCCAGCAGAGAGGGGAGAGCTGATGACTCAGAGGAGAAAGGAGAGAGACGCCGGGGTGACCTCCTGGGTGGGCAGGGGACGTCAAGCCACAGGAACAAGGGAAAGCAGAGCCTGTGGCCACCGAGCAGCAGACGGAAGAACAAGCTGGCTGAATGTGGACGCCTCTTCTGAGTGACCGTTCTCTCAGTGAAAAGAAAAGCAGTGTTGAGGATCCGGGAGGAAAGCAGGAGAGGGAATGGAATAAGAAACAGAGTGTGCGTTCTGAACTTTAAGAAGGGCCCCCCTGAGGTCAGTGACCATGACTTGAAAGCAATTCCAGGCAGCCTGGTTTGAGGTGCAACTCCAGCCACATTCCGGTGAGCATATACCAAGGCAGCCAATGACACATGGTCACTGGTAGGTGTCAAGCGGGAAAACCCAGGAGTGAAGAGCTGCAGGAACTTGCAATCAGACAACTCAGAGGAGTCCAGGAACAGCAAGAGCAAACACTCCCAGACAGAAATGCAGACTATGGGGAATGAATGGAGTGAGCCTTGCTGGGGTAGAATGTTCAAGACCAGGTTGTTTCAGTGGAAACTGGCTTTAAGAACATTGAAATTGGAAAACAGGGAGCCAGAGAAGTTTATGAGAAGGGCTGACAAAATGAAACCAAGGATTTTATTCACCTGTGCTGTTCCTCACCTCCATCCCTGCCCTGGGGACCACCACATACCTTGGGGGCCTCCCCCTTGCTGCCCGGGGGCAGCCGCAGGACCCAGAAGTTCCTGTTGCGCAGCAGGTTCTCCAAGTTCTCCAGCCGCCTCTGCAGCAGCCCGTACTCCTGCAGCAGGGTCCCCAGCACGGCCCACTTGCTCTCCATGTGGTTCCCAAATTCCACGGCCGTCTTTTCGCAGTCAGCCAGCTTCTTCTCGGCTGTCCCCGTGCGCCCCTCCAGGTTCAGCAGCTGGCTGGCCTGGGCATCCACCTTCCTCTCCACAGCCTGAATGGCAGCCACCACAGTCCAGAGTGAGATCTCTGCTGTGGGCAACTGGGGCTCTCGCATCATGCGGTCGGGGAAGACAGGTGCCCTATCTGGAAAGGGTGGGAACTGAAAAGGCATCGGCCGCCGGGCGTCCATGTCCCATTCTTGAGCCTGTATGCGGAGGGAGAAAGTGACAACCCAGGATGAGACCTTGTGTGAGTGGGGGAAGTCAGCTGGGAACACGGGTCAACTAATCAAATGCTACATGTTGTCTTTCTTCTGCCAAGCCCCCGTAATTCAGGATACACTAATTCTCCCAGCAATAGATATCCACCCACCCACCCACCCAACTCACCACTCTCCCATTTCCTGCCTAGTTGAGTCAGGCTGGTCACTAGTTCACCCACATTGACCCTTAGCAAGTTAAGGCTGTGACCCCTGCCTAAAATGTCACAGGCCACTTTCTCTGAATAGACCAACTGATTTCTTCAAGAGCTAGGCTTAATGACGAACTTCGTATTTGCCTAGTGTTTTATGTTTCCAAGAACTTTGATGTAAGTTATCTGACGCTAATCTTCCCAGCAATCTCTCAGCAGGTTAGGGCAAGAATGATGATCTCTGCCTTAAAGATGATGAAACTGAAGCACAAGGAGGCAGCTGGTCACTCCGCAGCACCTCCCTGCACTGCCAGCTGGGGCAGCTCTAGGTGCTGCAGGTAACAAAAAACACATTCCTGGCCAGGCGTAGTGGCTCACACCTTCCCAGCACTTTGGGAGGCCAAGGCAGGCAGCTCACTTGAGGTCAGGAGTTCAAGACCAGCCTGGCCAACATAGCGAAACCCTGTCTCTACTAAAAACACAAAAATTAGCCGGGCGTGGTGGTGGGCTCCTGTAATCCCAGCTATTCGGGAGGCTGAGGCAGGAGAATCGCTTGAACCTGGGAAGTGGAGGTTGCAGTGAGCCAAGATGGTGCCACTGCACTGCAGCCTGGGTAACAGAGCAAGACTCCCAATCGGAACAAACAAACGAACAACCAAAAAACCCACCAGATTCCTACCAGGGCTGTGGTCAAGGGAAAGACCGGAGAGCCTAAGCTAGGGCAGAAAAGCAGCTTCCCCCCTCCATATACAACTATTGTTTCATAAATATTTTCCAAATTGAAAATAGGTTCACTAAAAAAGGTCACTCATTAAAGGTGAAGAGGCGATGTCCCTCACACCCAAGAGGACCAAGAGAAAGAAAAACTCCTCTGGGACCCCTCCTTGCTTCCTGGGGAAGGGGTGCCCCATGGCCTGGGGACTCCCCCTTTTATCTTCCAGCACAGAGCCCTCACCCCAGAAGGGTAGACTAATTGGTGCAGTTGAGGGCTGAGACCTATGGCTAAGAGGGGCCGGTTGCGGCTGGTGACAGTTCACTGGTCATCTGGGACCTGGTGTCAGACTCAGGGCTCACTGGACCGCATGGGCTGGCAGCCGACTCTCCTTCACACCTGGGACAGGAGGAGGTGTCATTTTCTGTCCTCCTGATGGCTGCTGAAGAGGCCCTCAGGCTAGGAAAAGGGGAGGCCTGCTGCTTGGGGCAATCTGGGCAGACCAGCCCCCCTCTCTGACTCAGAGCAGCCCCAGCTTCCTGAGACCTGCTCTGGGACAGGGCAGAGTGGAGAGCAGGGCCCTAGGATTGCCAGGCGCTGCTGAGTAAGAGGTGCTGGTATTTCCATCAAAAGCACCCATTCCTCCATCACGGAGGCTCCACTCCGCCCTAGCCCACAGAAGGGGACAGAGTCCACAGTAGAAGTTAAGAAAGTCCCGGGGCCCAGTTTAGTTTTCTCAGGTTTGAAGCCCTAACTCTGAAAATGATCAAACACAGCACAGCAGCTCCTGGCTCCCTCGTTAGCACCCGGCTCTGCTCACCCGGTGGTGAGCAGAGGCGCCCCTGAGGAGCCCAGCCCCAGGGTCGGCCCAGAGACTCTTCCCTGAAGAAGCTCTCAGGCCTCTCTGAGATCCACCTCCCCTGGTTTTATACCCAATTCTGGAGCACTGGTTCTGCCCACGGAGATCATCGATGAAGCCTGAAGAAATGCCTGGTGCTACTCTCACCCGGCAAAGACCCTGAGCTCTGCGACGAGGCAAGGGTTCGGGAGTCTTAAAAGCTGCCCAGGCCATTCCAACATGCGGCCAAGTTTGTCAACCGCAGGAAAGACCCCAAAGTCACCTCTCCATGGCCCCTTCCCTGGATCACAGCTGGTGCAGGGGAAGAGTGAATTACTCATTACACTTGGTGAAAGGTGGTAATCAAACATTTTTAAAATCTCTCCGTCAGACTGGCCACCGTGTAAACACCAACGAGGCATTCACTCCAGCGGCCGGGCGGAAGCACTGCCCTCGAAGCCCTCCGCCGGCCGGGCGCAAAGGGAGCCCCGAGCCGGGGCTCAGCCACCGGGTCAGAGCTCCGCCAGGTCCCGGAAAGGACTGTCCCGGCCCCCGCCCCGCGGGGCCTCCGCACTCGGGCCCGGCGATCGCTGCTCCGCGCCGCGCGGGCCAGGCCTGCCGCTCCGGGCCTGCGTCGGGCCCGCTCCGCCCTGCCCGCCGCGCAGCCCGGCCGTGCCCCGCCCGCCTCGGGCCTCGTCTGGGCGCGGGAGCTGGGAGGGCGCCGCAAGGCTCCCGGAGGACGGCGCGGCCCGGTCCCGCGGCCCAGCCCGCGCCCCGCCCCCACGGCAGCGCGGCCATGGCGCCGGCGGGGCTCTCCCACCTGCATGGGCGGCATTCCCTCGGCCATTTCCCCGCGCAACGCCGGCTCCTGATGGCAGACCTCCTCCGGGGGCAGAGCCTGGGCCCAGCTCCAGCTCCCGCTGTCCAGCCCCAGGCCCTGGATGCCCAGCTGCTGAGGCTGCGGCCGTGTTGACACAAACTGCATCCTGGGAGTGCTGTTCCCCGCTCGGGCCGGCCAGGGAGAAGAAGAACGTTTTCCAGGCGCCTTCCCCCTCTCCGGGGCCGGACAGCTCCATCTACAGCCCGTAGGAGCAAACAGTCCCCTTCGGCGGCGCTCCCCGCCCCTCCGCAGCCCGCGCGCCAGCCAATGGCCTCGGAGCTCCTGCCCGCCTGCGGGGACCGGCCGGGGCCACTCCCGGGCTGGGGCCGCCGCCGCCCCAAAGCTGAGAGGCGGCGGCCTGGTCCAGGGGTCAGGCCCCCTCAGTCAGGGATGGCCGACCTTAAAGACCCAAACTGTGCGAGGACCTGGACTCTGGGCTTGATTACTGTTAATTCTGCAAATGTATTGGGCATCCTGGGAAAAAATAGTGCCTGACCCTTTAGAAAATTTTGCAAGAGTAATTCTGTCTTCAGACACTTTCTTCTGGCCGTCTGCCTTCCCTCACTCCTTTGCAGACTTTACCTCCCACTCCCCTTCTTCCCAGTCCAGATTTACCTGGTCCCATCCCAGAGCTTTTGCACTGTTATGGATGATAGAGAAGTGATTCATGCTGAGGTGTCAAAAAAGGGCTGAGCTCTTTCTCCCAGGTAAGGTGCAGTGCATTTTAACACTGGCCTCTTCAAACACCTTGAAATTGGGTTGGCCGCGGTGCCTCACACCTGTAATCTCAGCACTCTGAGAGGCTGAAGCAGGAAGATGGCTTGAGCCCAGGAGTTCGAGACCAGACTGAGCAACATACTGACACCCCATCCCTACAAAAAATAAAAATCAGCCGAGCGCCGTGGCTCACATCTGTAATCCCAGCACATTGGGAGGCTAAGGCAGGCGGATCACCTGAGGTCAGGAGTTCGAGACCAGCATGGCTAACATGGTGAAACCCCGTCTGTACTAAAAATACAAAAAGATAAGCCGGGCATGGTGGCATGGGCCTATAATCCTAGCTACTCGGGAGGCTGAGGCAGGAGAATCGCTTCAACCTGGGAAGCAGATGTTGCAGTGAGCCAAGATCACACCAGTGCACTCCAGCCTGGGCGACAGAGCAAGACTCCATCTCAAAAAATAAATAAATAAAATAAAAAATAAAAATTACCCGGGCATGATGGCTCATGCCTGTACTCCTAGTTACTCAGGAGGCTAAGGTTGGAGGATTGCTTGAGCCCAGGAGTTGGAGGCTGCAGTGAACTGTGATCGTGCCATTGCACTCCAGCTTGGGCGGCATAGAAAACATCCTGTGTCAAATAAATAAATAAACCTTTAAATCGGGCAGGCATGGTGGCTCACACCTGTAATCCCAACACTTTGGAGGCCAAGGCTGAGGCCAGGAGTTTAAGACTAGCCTGGGTGACACAGCGAGACCCCTTCTCTACAAATAAAACTCTTTAAGGGCAGGTCAGTGTCACTTTGAAACATCAGGCCAGGTCAGAGGAGGAACCAAGGAGAGGCCAGTGTAAGCTGACGAAGATGGAGGAGGGGAAAATTCAGTCATTCCAAATGTATTTATTGAACACCTACTGTGTGCCAGGTACTGTTTAGGAAGAGGGTGAGCTTTGCGGTTGCATACACCCGAGTTTAAATCTCGAAATCACCACTCACTAGCTATGACTTTGAGCAACTTATTTAACTTCTCTGAGCCTCACTCTCTTCATATATAAATGAAGAAAATATTGGCAACTCTATTTTAATGTTGTAAAGTTAGATGAGAATCGTGCCTAGCACATAGTGAGCATTCTGCAAAGATAGTTACCCCCCAAAGGTGTTTTTGTAATTATTCTCAAAATAGTATTTACTTTGTTTTCCTAAAGGACCAGTCCCTGTCTTGTTAAGGCAGAGATCTCTAAGGCCCATCACCCTGTGTGGAGGCAGACCTGCTAGTACCTTTAAGTTCCACTGCACTTTGTAAAATAAAGGACATTATTGGCCTACGTGAGACATGTGCTTAGAGGGCCATATCCAGAAGAACGGTTATCAAGTACTTTCTCTGCTAGGCACACTTCCAGGACACAGAAATGAGTACTTCACAGACTTAAGATTATCCTCAAGGAGCTTATAGGCTAGTAAAGTCCACGCTCCCAGAAGTCAGTGATTTCCTTCCCTGCTTCCTGGCCCTGACTGTAAACATCACGTCCACTTTTATTAGAGGAACCAGGCAAGTCAAGTCTGAAAAGCTCTAGGCAAATTCATTTCCACCAGCAAGCCACATTTCAGAACACATCTTCTGCACTACAGAGTAGCAACTATCTTTCCTCTTTCCTAGAGGTGATAAAGGCAGGACTAGGTTAGTCCCAAACATTTATGCTATCTTTTCAGTATAAAGCCTTTAAAATGACTTGCGTTCCTAAGCACTTAACTAGTTATAACGATGTCCCTTGTTACACAATAAGACATCACTGTAGTGTGTCTACTTCACATTTCTCCTTCACGGAGGGTGGACTTTCATGCAGCCATCAACACTTTCACCCTTTAGCCCAGAGCTAGAGGTCCCATTCATTGTTAAGATAATCACAGCACTTTCGGAGGCCAAGGCGGACAAATCATGAGGTCAGGAGTTCGAGACCAGCCTGGCCAATATGGCGAAACTCCATCTCTACTAAAAATACAAAAGTTAGCCAGGCAGGGTGGCGGGTGCCTATAGTCCCAGCTACTCGGGAGACTGAGGCAGAAGAATCACTTGAGCCCAGGAGGTGGAGGTTGCAGTGAGCTGAGATCCTGCCACTGCACTCCAGCCTGGAGACAGAGCAAGACTCCATCTCCAAAAAAAAAAAAAAAAATATATATATATATATATATATACACACACACACACATACACACACACACATACACACACACACACACATATGGGCAAAGCTACTCAACTCAAATAGAATTTAAATGCACAGGCTTCATTGTACTTGCATTATTTTATTTTATTTATTTTTGAGACAAAGTTTCACTCTGTCACCCAGGCTAGAGTGCAGTTGCTCAATCTCGGCTCACTGCAACCTCCATCTCCTGAGGTCAAACAATTCTCCTGCCTCAGCCTCCTGAGTAGCTGGGATTACAGGTGCTTGCCACTATGCCCAACTAATTTTTGTAGTTTTAGTAGAGGTGGGGTTTCACCATGTTGGCCAGGCTGGTCTCAAACTCTTGACCTCACGTGATCGACCCGCCTCAGCCTCCCAAAGTGTTGGGATTACAAGCATGAGCCACCACACCTGGCCACTAACATTATTTTATAACCACCAAGCCTAGCAACCACAGGCCATAAAAGGCCATAGTGGATACCAGCACGAAGGTAGTGAAGGGAGTGATTAAGGAGAACGTCCCAGAAGGAAAACAAGCAGGGAATGAGGAGGAAGCTGCTGTAGCTGCATAGGCTGTGGGCCCAATTACAGGTCCTTCCATGATCAACCGGCGGATGAGACAGAGAGATCCCCAAGAGTGGGAGAGATCCTGCACTGGGAGAGGTGTCCAGGCATAAAACTGATTTCCAGGAATCACTGGGTGACTAGGAGACAGTTATCTAACGTACTGAGGAGCAGAATGAGCAACTGAATAAAGTGGATTATAAATGCCACGTATCACGGTTAATACACGTTTCTTATTAGGGAAGGACCCAGGCCTGGCCCCTCAGTCTCTCAGGTGGGAACTGATTGCTTTTCATCTACACCCCTAGAAATTTTATTGTTACTGCTCTGGACAGGATATCTGAAGTGATAGGTGCTGAACTAAAGAACACAGGAGAGGCCAATGGAGAGGAGATGCATCAACGCCAGAACATTTATGTCTACTATTTCCTAAAGATTTCTGGTGCTCTGCGTCTTTTCAACAACTGCAATAAAGCTTTATTTGAGGAAGAAAACTTCTAGACTAACTGTTAGCTAAGTGAAGAGGGTAACCAAATTTGCACTCCTATCTTGGTTTTTCGCCCCATACCTAATTTAATGAGCAGGCTATGAAGTACCAATGTGGTCACCGGGATAGGGAAAGGAAGGCAGCTCAGTTTCTCAGGCTTCCTCCGCCACTGGCATGTCTCTGGTCACAGTTTTCCACCTTCATTTTAGGACACTGTGCCTAGTTATGCCAACCTCCAAGGAAGAGCAACTCTTTTTTTTTTGGAGACAGAGTCTCGCTGTGTCACCCAGGTTGTAGTGCGGTGGCAGTCACTGCAACCTCCGCCTCCCGGGTTCAAGCGATTCTCCTGCCTCAGCCTCCCGAGTAGCTGGGACTACAGGCATGTGCCACCATACTCAGCTAATTTTTTTGTATTTTAGTAGAGACAGGGTTTCACCATGTTGCCCAGGCTGGTCTCGACTCCTGAACTCAGGCAATCTGCCCGCCTCGGCCTCCCAAAGTGCTAGGATGACAGGCATGAGCCACTGCATTGGGCCGAGCAACAAATTAGGTTACAATATCAGTGACAGCCTCAGTGTGATAAAAAATCAGAGACAGGGCTTTATGGAGGGGATGGGCACTAGGAGTAAGGTGACAAAGCCCCAGACCACTTAAAGGGGCAGAAAGTATTAATGTGGGGGTGGGGGAGAAATACAGTCAAATATTTTGTATTATAAAGTTTTAGGGCAATCTGCTCTTGCAAAGACATTTTTTAACATTTCTGCCCTTTACAGACCCACCTTTTGGCAACATTTTATTTCAAACTTAAACACCCAAACACATACACGTTCTCTTTCTCTTATTTCTGAAAATTTTTCCTTTACACATATGCAACGTTTGGAGAAAGTACTTTTTTCCTCTTGAATTCATTCTCAGTCTCCTTCAAATAAGCATTTCATTACCTTTACAAGTTTTGACTGTAGATGAGTAAAGTTGACTGGCTTCTCGTCAGTTCTTAGTGACTCCATGGTACCTCTCCACTGCTCAGGTAACTGAGCATGCTACTAACATACTAACACAACAGACACCTAGGGCTTAGAAACCCTTTATGCAGATGACAGGTTTCATGTTGGTAGTGCTATCGCCATTTCTAGTGAATCTATAGTGGAGGAAATGACAAGCACTTTTTTTTTTTGAGGTGAGTCACAATGTCTATTGCTTGCAGGCTGGAGGCGCCAGTGGCATGATCTTCTCACTGCAACTTCCATGCCTCCCTGGGTTCAAT
This sequence comes from Papio anubis, assembly GCF_008728515.1. Lineage (NCBI taxonomy): Eukaryota > Metazoa > Chordata > Mammalia > Primates > Cercopithecidae > Papio > Papio anubis. Next base: position 9,731,895 of record NC_044979.1, read on the forward strand.
GATTCTCTGCCTGCTTCCCAAGTAGCTGGGATTACGTCTTGCCCGCCTGGCTAATTTTGTATTTTTCTTTTTTTGAGGCCAGGGTCTCCTTCGCCAGGCTGGAGTGCGTGGCCAGATCTCAAAACTCCTGCAAGCTCCGCCTCCCGGGTTTATGCCATTCTCCTGCCTCAGCCTCCCGAGTAGCTGGGACTACAGGCGCCCGCCACCTCGCCCGGCTAGTTTTTTGTACTTTTTAGTAGAGACGGGGTTTCACCGTGTTAGCCAGGATGGTCTCGATCTCCTGACCTCGTGATCCACCCGTCTCGGCCTCCCAAGGTGCTGAGATTACAGGCTTGAGCCACTGCGCCCGGCCTAATTTTTGTATTTTTAGTAGAGACGGGGTTTCGCCATGTTGGCCAGGCTGGTCTGGTCTCGAACTCCTGACCTCAAGTGATCCACCTCAGCCTCTCAAAGTGCTAGGATTACAGGCATGAGCCACCACGCCCAGCAACCTTTCAACTTTTAAGTGCAGATTTGATTACTAAAAATGGCCGAAATTCATGTAAAATAAAGTCTAGTGCTCATAAAGAAACATTCTAGTTCTTCCAAATTCAAAAATAAGGTATTAAAACCAAGTGCTGGCCGGGCGTGGACTCACGCCTATAATCGCAACATTTTGGGAGGCCGGGTGGGCGGATCACCAGGTCAGGAGATCGAGACCATCCTGGCTAACACAGTGAAACCCCGTCTCTACTAAAAATACTAAAAAAAAAAAGAAAAGAAAAAAAAATTGCCAGGCGCCTGTAGTCGCAGCTACTCCAGAGGCTGAGGCAGAAGAACGGCGCAAATCCAGAAGGCAGAGCTTGCAGTGAGCCAAGATCGCGCCACTGCACTCCAGCCTGGTCCACAGAGCAAGACTCCGTCTCAAGACAAAAAAACAAACAACAACAACAACAAAAGTATTATTGTTAAATCCAAGTTGGTAAGGATGTCACTAAAGTCCTTTTTTGCTCTTCACTAAACTGCTCTTATGAGGAGGTACTAGCCTCACCATTCTGGAAGTTAGTTAGGTCTACAGCATAGGCATGGGGTACCAGTCTCATCTGTGCTCACCTGGTCCTGCCAACTGTTTTTGAATCAGAGGCTCTGGACACAGCTCTGCAGTCTGAAGTGAATGCTGCTTTTCCCACTGACTCTAGAGCTCCTAACTATTGAGGTCAGAACTTTTTCAACCACCATTCCCATAGTTTTATATCCTTCTGAGTCCTGCCTCTAGAATCAAATTATGACTTCCCATTGTGGATTCAAAGGCCCTTTATTAATCTCCAATCCACAGCTCCCTGCTCCAATAAAGCAGGCTAAGTAGCCATTTCCAGTCCAATAATTCACTTTCTCTCTGATCTTCGATACCTTGTAGGCACATTAAAATCACTTGGGGGAACTCAAACACAAAACATCCAGGCCTCATCACACACCAATTAAATCATGCCATGGTGGGCCTTGGCATAAATATTTTTTTGAGCTCCCCAGGTTATTCTAAAGTTCAGCCAAAAACAAACTAGTGCAACAGAATCTTCCTCCTACTCCTCATCTCCTTGTCTCAGTCCCACAAGATCCATCTGGGCAAATAAACACCCTAAATGACTACTTTCTTAGCTAATAACATAAATATGATTGGTGTAATTATTCTTGCTTTTATCCTGCTCTTTACTCACTGAGGATGGCTTGTAGGTATCGTCTTATACAATTTTTTTAAATTATAAACTCAAGGCCAAGAACTGACCTGATGTACATAGATTGATGTACATCCTTAATTTTGAATCCTGCTTGTTTAGTCAACTCTTTCCAGTAACGTGCCTGCCTTCCTGATGTTCTAATTCTTCCTATACATACAAGTGGTTATCTTACAAAAGTTGCTGCTAGAGCTAAACACACTATACATGTAAAACTAATTTTTTCACATTAAATTTCTTCATCTCTGTCCATGCATACTTACACTTCTATTGCTCCCCAAATTGCAATCTTGGGCTAGCTTCTCATCATAGGCAAAGCAAATTGGAAACAAACAACTACTGCTTTTTTTTTTTTTTTTTTTTTTTTTTTTTGCTACAAGGTCTCACTCTGTCACCCAGGCTGGAGTGAAGTGGTGCAATCATGGTTCACTGCAGCCTCAACCTCCTGGGCTGAAAGGATTCTCCCACCTTAGCCTCCAAGTAGCTGAGATTACAGGAATGTGACACCACACCCAGCTTTTTAAAAATTTTTTGGTAGAGATGGGGGTCTCACTATGTTGCTCAGGCTAGTCTCAAACTCCTGGGCTCAAGTGATCCTCCTGCCTCGGCCTCCCAAAGTGGTGGGATAACATGAGTAAGCCATCACAACCGGCCTCTGCCCAGTCTTGAATGAAGAGAAGCATCAATATGACCCACGATATTGTTTTTTGTTTTTTTCTTTTGAGACAGAGTCTCACTCTGTCGCCCAGGCTGGAGTGCAGTGGCCGGATCTCAGCTCACTGCAAGCTCCGCCTCCCGGGTTCACGCATCCTCCTGCCTCAGCCTCCTGAGTAGCTGGGACTACAGGCGCCCGCCACCTCGCCCGGCTAGTTTTTTGTATTTTTTAGTAGAGACAGGGTTTCACCGTGTTAGCCAGGATGGTCTCGATCTCCTGACCTTGTGATCCACCCGTCTCGGCCTCCCAAAGTGCTGGGATTACAGGCTTGAGCCACCGCGCCCAGCCGATACTGTTTAACTGGTTAACAAAGGAATTCTCCTGCAACTACTATATCAACACTGGCTTCTTATGCCTGAAATATAGACTTCAAAGCACTTCAAAATCTTTCCTGCCAGGTGTGGTGGCTCATGCCTGTAATCCCACCACTTTGGGAGGCCGAGGAGGGCGGATCACCAGGGTCAGGAGTTCAAGACCAGCCTGACCAACATGGTGAAATCCCATCTCTACTAAAAATACAAAAATTAGCCAGGGGGTGGCGGGGCTGTGCGCGCCTGTAATCCCAGCTACTCAGGAGTCAGAGGCAGGAGAATCGCTTGAACCCCGGAGGCAGAGGTTGCAGTGAGCTGAGATCACACCACTGCACTCCAGCCTGGGCGACAGAACAAGACTCCATCTCAAAAAAAAAAAAAAACTTTCCTCATTTGATCTTCACAACACCTTTGTAAACTGGGTATTATCCTCACATTATGAATGAGAAAACTGAAAGCAAGGTTAAAACTCTGGTCTGCAACAGGCGGGTGGCTGAGCCTGTAATCCCAGCACTGGGGAGGCGGCCCGGGTGGATCACAAGGTCAGGGTCGAGACATCCTGGCTAACATGGGTGAAACCCCATCTCTAAAAATACAAAAACTAGCCCGAGAGGTGGCGAGCCTGTAATTGTAGCTACTTTCGGAGGCTAGGCAGGAAGAATGGCATGAACCAGGAGGTGGAGCTTGCAGTGAGCGAGATCGGCGCCCTGCACTCCAACCTGAAGCGACAAGCGAGATTCCGTCTCAAAAAAAAAAAAAAAAAAACTCTGGTCTCCTGACTTGCTTTCCAGGATCTTTTTCATGACAATAATCCTTATTCTTACAAAAACATTAAAAATGCTTTACGCGGGCTGGGCGTGGTGGCTCACTCCTGCAATCCCAGCACTTTGGGAGGCCGAGGCGGGCAGATAACCTGAGGTCAGGAATTCGAGACTAGCCTAGCCAACATGGTGAAACCCCATCTTTACTAAAAATAAAAAATTAGTCAGGTGTGGTGGCTCACGCCTGTAGTCCCAGCTACTTGGGAAGCTGAGGCAGGAGAATCTCTTGAACCCGGGAGGCGGAGGTAAGAGTGAGCCGAGATCACGCCACTGCACTCCAGTCTGGGCGACAGAGTGAGACTCCATCTCAAAAAAAAAAAGCTTTACACAATTGGGTGTGGTGGCTCTAATCCCAGTACTTTGGGAGGCCAAGGCAGGTGGATTATTTGAGGTCAGGAGATTGAAACCAGCCTGGCCAACATGGTGAAACCCCCATCTCTACTAAAAATACAAAAATTAGCTGGGCATGGTGGCAGGCACCTATTATCCCAGCGACTTGGGAGGCTGAGGCAGGAGAACTGCTTAAACCTGGGAGCCAGAGGTTGCAATGAGGTAACACTGGGCCACTGCACTCTAGCATAGGCAACTCCATCTCAAAAAAAAAAAAAAAGGTTTACACAAAGAGCTTTACATTACACAAAATTTATAGGGAAAAGTAATCACTGAATTACCCAGCACCCTAGCAAAAGAATTACTTTGTTTTCCTATGTTTTGAAAAAGTGAATTAAATGTATACTTTCTATTTAAAACAAAATTTTCTACTTTTGCTAGAACTTTTTCAGTTTGTGTAGCTTTGGAGTTATAATAATATGGATAGAATGAGACTCTTTAGTCTGTAAAAACACATACCTCTCCAAGATGTTTATACTGCTGTGCAGAACAATCACTCAAAAGGGCAGAATCTAGGAAGAAACCAGACAAGGAAAGAGGACCCAAAAGTAAAATCTTAAATTCTGTAATTTTAGAACTGAAGGGTCTTTTCCCCAACTCTGACAATCCTAATCCAGAAGAAAGGACTTTATATTACCATGTTGTTCTATTTTCACATTAGAGATAGGAAAATGAGATCTTTGTAAATTAGGTAGTTTGCCCCATACAAGTAGAGAATGTTAAGCAAGGACCATCATCCACTTTTTAACTCCTACTTCTGGTGACCTTCCTACTATACAATTATTCATTGAGCAACCATGTGCCTAAAAGCATGTGGCATCATGAGGAATACAAAATAATACATGGCCTCTGTTCTTGGGTAGCTTAGGTTTTAGACCAGTTCTAAGATTTTACAGTAAATACTGGTTTTGCTAATAAACATAAAGCCGCATAGCTCAATGAGGTTTTATCAAATATTTTATGTTTTTTTTTTTTTTTTTTTTTTTTTTTGAGATGGAGTTTCGCTCGTCACCCTGGCTGGTGTTCAGTGGCGCAACCTCGGCTCACTGCAACTTCCGCCTCCAGGGTTCAAGTGATTCTCCTGCCTCAGACTCCCGAGTAGCTGGGATTACAGGCACCCGCCACCACGCCTGGCTAATTGTATTTTTAGCAGAGATGGGGTTTTGCCAGGGTGGCTAGGCTGGTCTCAAACTCCTGACCTCAGGTGATCCGCCCGCCTTGGCCTCCCAAAGTGCTGGGATTACAGGCATGAGCCACCGTGCCTGGCCTTTATCAAGTGTTTTATTTGAAATGTAACCTGGCAATTTTTGAGAACACTGCAGGACACTGCTTTCGAGGCATCTCTGGGATATAATATCTGCCGCCTTTGACGGGAGGTTGGTCTTAAGGGTAAATTTTTTTTTTTTTTGAAGAGGCAATTTAACCAAGTTGAGCAAAATCATTGTGTATGTGTGTATACATATATGATTGTGCCAGTTACTCATTTAAAAAGAAACTAAAACAAGGCCAGAAGGGAGGAATAACATCCTAGAAAGTGACAAATGACTCCTGCAAGATACATAAACTGAACCTTCTAGATACATAAACAGAACCTTCCATATTGTTTTCTGCAAGAAACAATATGCTCTGGCCCGATAGTTCTGCAGAGCAGCCTCCGTTCTTGGCACCTTCACTTCAAATTCAGCCCGGCTTTATGATCCCCCATCTGGTTGGTCCTGTAAAATCTTTCCTGATGGCTGATACTGAACACCTCCTGTCAGGGTCCTGTGTTAAACACTACATAGGTTCCCTCCTCAGCCTTAACACCTCTGAGACACAGGTATTGTTATCCCTATCTTACAGATAAGGAAACTAAGGCTCAGGATGGTTAAATAACACATCAGTTATCTTACTTATGTCAGGACTTGAATCGAGGACTCCAGAGTCCCTGCTCATAACCATTAAGCTGTACTAACATACATGATGTATTGTTGTTAAGGCTCTGCACACTCCCTGCCCCCACCAATCTGATCTATCTTGTCTAGTCATGACAAGCAGTTCTCAGGTATTTCTTTAACTGAAGAGTTAAACTGCATGGTTTCTCTCAGGAGCACTTGATGGGCTAAGAGTTTCTCCTCCACACTTTCTGTTGGACACCTTATCCTTCCCACTGATCCATTTTACTTATCCACTTTTGAATCTTAAGCAAACACTCTTTGGAGCTGGCCTGCAGTTCTGATAGCAGACTGATGAAAGAAAAGAGTAACATCTTTTGCTTTTAAGAGTCTGAAACATTTTAAAACAAAGAACGGGCCAGACACAGTAATCCCAGCACTTTGGGAGGCCAAGGTGGGCGGATCATGAGGTCAGGAGTTCGAGACCAGCCCGACCAACATGGTGAAACTCCATCTCTACTAAAAATACAAAAATCAGCCAGGTGTGGTGGTGTGTGCCTGTAATCCCAGCTACTCAGGAGCTGAGGCAGGACAATCACTTGAACCCGGGAGGCAGAGGTTGCAGTGAGCTGAGATCACACCACTGCACTCCAGCCTGGGCGAGAGGGCCAGACTCCATCTCAAAAACAAAAACCAAAAACAAAGAACGGCCTCTGTGTATAAATCCTGTGAGAAATGACTGCTCCTTTGCTACAGATAAAGAACCGGAGCTAGGCCAGGCAAGGAGGCTCACACCTATAATCCCAGCTCTTTGGGAGGCCTTGGCAGGAGGATCACTTGAACCCAGGAGTTCAAGACCAGCCTGAGCAATATGGCAACACAGTGAGACTTCTCTGAAAAGAATTTTTCAGCAAAAACAAAAAACCAAGACTAAAGAGAACAGGCTTAGAAATATCAATAAGGCCCAAAGACAGAAAAAAAAAATGTATTTAGTGACATCAGAGGTCCTTGTCCATAAGAAAATTGTCTGGGAAAGATGCTTTTGCTCGTGGCTACTGAGCTGCCCTCAGGCAGCCACTGAGGATGCTTTTTGTAGTTTAAGAAGCTAAGACATGGGAAGAAGGGCGGGTGTCCTATCCCTCCTCAGAGAAAACCTGAGCAGAAATTTGGGATTTCCATTCCATTTGGAATGAGGTCCTTTCTCTCTCTCTTTTTTTAATCAACGAGGCTTTTGTGGACTGTTACTACCTAGTAAGTCACAGGGTCTGGTCCTGGTTGAGACAGGCATGAACATTTCTCAGATATGCTCAAGAGAAGCCCAGCAGAGCCCCACACCTTCCCCCCAGTAGGAACCTTGCACACTTTATTATTAATGAAAAGGGAAGTAGTTTCCAATACTAAATGGTCAGCAGAAAAGGAGCAGGGCCATCTTCTTTCACTTTCTAGACAATCAACCAACTTCCATTTATTTTCACAACTGTGGCTAAACCAGAGGTTCATCCAATGGTGACAATGAAAAACCTAGTAAGCAAAGAGTAAATCTGGTTATAGTTAACACCTGGATCCACTCTAAGGGAATGGTGCTTATGTGTAATAGTGACAACTTCTTGGTCCAAAAGGCTGACAGATGAAGAGCACGTTTCTGGGGTTTCCCCTTTCCTATCTTCTCTGGTCATGACAAGCAGTTCTCACGTATTTCTTTAACTGAAGAGTTAAATTTGCATGGTTTCTCTCAGGAGCACTTGATGGGCTAAGAGTTTCTCCCCCACACTTTCTGTTGGACACCTTATCCTTCCCACTGATCCATTTTACTTATCCACTTTTGAATCTTAAGCACTCTTTGGAGCTGGCCTGCAGTTCTAACTGATAGGGGACTGATGAAAGAAAAGAGTAACAGTTGAACTCTCTACTTTATTCCTGGGCTGAGGATTAGTATCACGCCTGCTTCCATCTCTCTGAGACGGCCTCACACATCCTCTTTCATTCCGTTTTAGGGCTCTTGCTTCATTTGTATTTGAGTTCCTTTCACAAGGGACTGTGGGATCTACCTGCAGCACTTCAATCCACAGGTCTCTTTCATTAATAAGCTGTGCTCTTGGCAAATCTTTGAGTAAAAAAGTATTTAAAGTGTTACCTAGTCCCACATCTCACCTACTGTAGGAGTCCCTCCTCCAGCATACCCTGGCAAATGCTTGAAATCCATTCAGAAAAGGAGCTCAGCACCTAGACAATACTTTGGCTCTTCTCCCTTTTCACTGGGGAAATCAAGGTGCAAACTAGAGCTAAATCTCACATTCAAGTTCATAGTGGGTTGCCAATGAAGCCAGAACCCTGGCTTAGGGATTCCCAGAACCCCTAAATCTTCCCATGGTATAGGTCCAGATTCTGGCTAGAAAGCTCTTAATCCCAATATGCTACGGTACTGCCCATCATGTCTTGTTCTGTTATTGGGCTTTTCCACTGTAAGTTATGACAGCAGGCACACATTTCTTGTGTCTCCCACGGTCCCTGGTATTGTGAATGTCAGAGAGCAGATGTTTTATAAATGTGATTATCCTACAGAGCAACATGTTCAGACACAGCCTTTCCAGAAGCCAAGTTAGCTGGGCTAACACCTTTTCCTAGTGTTGTTATGCATAACTAGAGAGAGTGAAGGTTGGGCTAGGTGATAAGCAAAAAATGGGTCCTTCCCTTATCACTTCATCAAGAAAATATCCTGACTAAACATTTCCAGACCTTGTTCTAGGCACCTCAGGAAGAAGCAGAGGAAACAAGAGTATAGGAATGAACATTTTCTGCCCAAGATGTAGGACTTCTGCATTCTGTCTTCTACCTCAGGCTTCCAAGTGGGAGTCAAACAACAAATCAAATAAATTTTAGTCAAGTTTCAGCAGGAATTTATCTGCTTTGATTTTGCTGTCTTATTTAGCTTTGCCTGGACAGAAGCCAAGGACAGAGACAGAATTTTGGCAGGAAAAGCAATGTATCACAAGATTTTTTTTTGAGTAACTTCTAGAGGCTCACTTTTTTTCCTTTCAACAGCCTCATTTTGCAGATGAAAATTTGAGATCCATAAAGGAAACAGAACTTAGGCCCAGCTGCAAAGCCACTTAGCAGCAGACTCGGATGCTCCCAGGTGATTAAATCACCCCAAGAAAAGAACGAATGGTAGTCAAAGCCCCTAAAAGCAATACAGGCAGGAACAAACTGTTGTTGTCTATGCATGGTGCTTAGTTCTCAGTGATCTAGGAAGTTCCTCAATCTGTCCACTGTCAATGGGATACAGCCAGATAGGGTGAACATACACTCTCTCTGATGACTCAAGAAAGCTGCATTACAACACTGTTATCATCTCACGACTGAGGATGAAGAGTTCACTTTCTGGAAGCTCCATGCTTCCAGAAAGTGCTGTGATCTTTGTTGTTGATGATTGTCAAGAATATCACACACCAGGAATGGAGAAGCCAACTTACTGGCTTGGAAAAGATAAGGAAGAATTGGATGTGAACGACTCTCAGAACATGGTGTAGGCACAAATTTTAGGCCGTTCTATCATTGTTAAGCCAGCTATTTCTCTGAGGTCTCTAGCTTTTAAAGCTGGGACTGAGAAAACTGTTGCCAATTTTTTAACCAGGACTTTGCCAAAGGTTTCTAGCACTTTAAATGGCAATAAGAGCCTGTTTCAAATCAAGCCAGTATAGTTAAGGAATGTTCTCCTTAATAATCTTTTAAAGTCAGATTTCATATTCAACCAATATTAAACAAAATGTACGTGAAGAATTAACCTAAGAAACCTAGGCAGGCAGTCTTGAGTTACCATGTTTCAGGGAAAGGTAGCCACAGAGGCTTGTGAACAGATCTTGGCTGGTTTTCAGACAGGAGGCAGCAACATCAACAGTGGCTTAAGCACTTTCTCCAACAACCATCTTAGCTATCAAGGAGCTAATAAAGGGCTTTATGGTTAAACATTCTCATGCCTCATGATGGGCTTCCAGTTTTGGAGACTCTTCCCATGTACCTGTCTCTACCTAGAGACATAATCTACTATCAACCTGCTGTTCTCTGAGAACAAGAGAACCAGAGGTTAAATCCTGCTTTCCAACCTCTCCACAATATTCTTGTAACTTCTGCTTTTGTTGTATCTTTGAAAAGATGGAGGTCCTGGGCCCCTTTCCAGGTCTTTCTGGGTTTCAAAATGTGGTATTCTTGTAAGTGTGTGAAATTCCAAACCACAACCATGTCTCTAGTCAAGTGTATAGGACCCCAAATTCAGTGATGTACCAGGTAATAATTACTGTGGGTGTTGGATGGGGCTCACAGACTTTCTCTTGGATTTTGTACCCTACTGTGAGCATATACAACCATGAAGCCACAGAGATTTGGATTTACAAAACTCCCCCTCCACTCCCTTCCCCATACCACTGGTTGGCCTCTAGACCTTCAGTGTTGACACTCAGGCCAGAAGTTTCAAGCCCAGTTATGAGGGGACCTGGTGGGTCGGGGGGCTGACCCGATGGGTCACTATCACCGCCACAGCCTCCATTGTGGCCCGAACGCAGGTGGTCCTTGAGTGTCTGCTTGTAGCGGAAGCTCCTGCCACAGTAGGAGCAGGGGTAGGGCCGCTCCCCGGTGTGGATGCGCTGGTGTTTCATGAGGTGGTGCTTGCGGATGAAGCTCTTGCCACAGTGAGGACAACTGAAGGGCCGCTCGCCCGTGTGCAGCCGCCGGTGGTTCAGCAGGTGCTCCTTGCGCATGAAGCTCTTACTGCAGTCAGTGCAGGGGTAAGGACGCTCACCTGTGTGGATCATCTGGTGACGGATAAGGGCCGAGTGGCCGTTGAAGTCAATGCCACACTGAGGGCAGGAGAAAGGGCGCTCTTGTGCATGACCCCGCTGGTGGAGCAGGAGGCTGATTTTCAAGCTGAAGCTCCTGCCGCACTGGGCACAGCGGAAGGGCCTTTCGCTTGCATGAGCTCTCCGGTGGCTGGTGAGTCGAGCTTGGTCAGCAAAGCGCTTGGGGCAATCAGGACAGGGGAAAGGACGCTCAGTGCTGTTATGGACCCGAAGATGGTAGGTAAGTCTTGATGGGTGAGTAAAAGTCCTGGCACAGTGTGGGCAGGTGGGGGGCGTCTCACTGGCATGGTCCTGGGAGGTGCTGCTGAGGTCCACCTGTGGAGTAAAGTGCTTAGGGCACTGGGCACAGGGTAAGGGGTGCTCAGTAGCGTGGCTACATTGGTGGGTCAGCAACATGTCTTGGCTGAGACTCTTGCCACAGTGGTGGCATGAGAACACCTGCTCGCCAACTGGAGGTGGGAGGGGATAGCTACCCAACTGAGTAAAAGTCACTTGTCCCTCAGAGGCTTCAGGCAGGTCAGTGGCTGGACGTCCAAAAGGTGTCATGGATGTAGACTGCTGGCTTTTGAAAGCCACATCTGAAAAAGCATCCTTTGCTGTTGCTGGTGGAGAAGAGAAAGGGACTGGAACTTCAGGGCACAATGAGGATCTAGCAAGGCCTTCAGCTTTGATGACAAGCTCTTCATCTGAAAGAAAAGACTCCAGAGTTATACCTATCAATAACTGTCTCACTAGCAACTCTCATGCATTCCTACCCAGCTCTAACAGATCACTCCAAGCTCTCAACTAGCTCAGATCAGAAACTCAGCAGAAGGTTGCAATAATAACCAAGACAACAGTGGTCTCTGTGACAAATCATCAGAGAAATGAAATGAAATTTTAAATTTATTTTATTTTATGATAGAATCACGTTCTGTCGCCCGTGATGGAGTGCAGTGGCGTGATCTTGGCTCACTGCAGCCTCCACCTCCTGGGTTCAAGCAATTCTCCTGCCTCAGTCTCCCAAGTAGCTGGGATTACAGGTATGCACTACTGTGCTCAGGTAATTTTTTTTTTTGAGACAGAGTCTTGCTCTGTCACCCAGGCTGGAGTGCAGTGGCGCAACCTCGGCTCACTGCAAGCTCCGCCTCCCAGGTTCACGCCATTCTCCTGCCTCAGCCTACTGAGTAGCTGGGACTACAGGCACCCGCCACCACGCCAAGCTAATTTTTTGTATTTTTAGTGGAGACAGGGTTTCACCGTGTTAGCCAGGATGGTCTCGATCTCCTGACCTCGTGATCTACCCGCCTCGGCCTCCCAAAGTGCTGGGATTATAGGCATGAGCCACCGTGTCCAGCCGTGCTCAGGTAATTTTTATATTTTTAGTAGAGATGGGGTTTTGACATGTTGACCAGCGGTCTTGAACTCCTGGAGTCAAGTGGTTCACCTGCCTCAGCCTCTCAAAGTGCTGGGATTACAGGCATGAGCCACCACACCCAGCCCTCATCAGAAAATTTAACATTGTACCTCTTCTATGCTATCTGTTAAGAAACAGAAAATCCTTGGCATCAATCTTCCCAATGTTACTTTCACCATATTTTACCTCTACTCAAGAACTTTCTCTATTGCCTGTTGTGACAAAGCCTAAAATCACATAATCATCTATTCCTATTTCTATCAGATCAACCCATCACTGTGGTCAGCTGTCTCTTTACGTCCCCTGAGAACAGAGTACACATTTCTGCTATGCATCTTTACTTATTCTGTCCTCCCTTTTGCAGAATGCTACCCCTCTCTCCCCATCTTCCCAAATTATACCCAACCATATCATACCAATCTTGTAAGGTACAATTGTGGCTTTATGCCCTTCCTTAGGTCTTATCTAAATACCTAAACGAAAACTGATGCATGTTCTCCTTTTTTTTTTTAGAGACAGGATCCCCCTATGTTACCCAGGCTGGTCTTGAACTCCTGAGTTCGAGTGATCCACCTACCTCAACTTCCTCCCAAAATGCTGGGCTTATAGGCATGAGTCACCAAGCCCAACCTGATGCATGTTCCTGAAACTTCTCATTCGTTTATGTAAGTCATCCACCCCACTCATCCTTGACACTTAACAGGCTTGCCTAGTACTGGTATGTATTTCCCTAGTATAAGTTTCTTCAAGAGCTAAAACTGTCTTATTTTTCATTTGTGTTTCCCAGTCTAAAAGAACACAGAGCACAGAAAATACTAAAAAAACAGACTGCATTAAGCTGTATAAATGACTGCGACCCTTCTGATCTTGAGATTCTCTTCTATAATACAAATGGCAAAAGTATCTTAGAAGGAGGGTACTTCTATTTCTTCTCCCATCATTGATTTTTCCTTTCACTGAGGGAGGGCCCTTACTTAACATTCCCATTTACGGCCGGGCGCGGTGGCTCAAGCCTGTAATCCCAGCACTTTGGGAGGCCGAGGCGGGTGGATCACGAGGTCAGGAGATCGAGACTATCCTGGCTAACATGGTGAAACCCCGTCTCTACTGAAAATACAAAAAACTAGCCGGGCGTGGTGGCGGGAGCCTGTAGTCTCAGCTACTTGGGAGGCTGAGGCGGGAGAATGGCGTGAACCCGGGAGGCGGAGCTTGCAGTGAGCCGAGATCAGGCCACTGCACTCCAGCCTGGGAGCACAGCGAGACTCCGTCTCAAAAAAAAAAAAAAAAAAAAAAACATTCCCATTTACACTTCTCCACCGCCATTTCTGTCTCCAGAGCTTGTCTCCCCACCCCACTCCCACTTTTTCTACCCTTTCTACATGATTTTCACGTGTTCTTCCGTCTTTCCCCATCCCCATAATTTTGGTTCGTCTGTATGCACTTATTTTTCTTGTTCTGACAATTCTCATTTGTCTTTGCACATAGGAGTATATTTTCTCACTTAAAATTTATTTTAGTGACTGTTTGGTTTCATTCGTAATGTTGAGCATGGCTTTGTTTCTTTCCCTCATTCTTTTCCTACACATTTGCCTCTACAAATTTCACCTGCTGTTTCTTCAGTCAGTCCTGGCACGAGCTAGATATGGACATGAACACCTCTTTAATTTCTTACTCACCAGCATAAGTGCTTTTGTAAACGTCACTTTCCTTGGACTCCGGTGGGGCCCCAACCTGAGGCTCTTCTTCTTGTTTAATCCAGGACAGAATATCTGATGTTGAAATACCAGGCTCTAATTTATGGGAGGGAAAAAAAAATGGCCTTCATGAACTTGAATAAGAAGGTGAGATAATCATGTTGGTTTGTCGAATACTGTATTTCGCTCAAATATTTTTCTTTTTTTTTTTTTTTGAGACAGAGTCTGGCTCTGTCGCCCAGGCTGGAGTGCAGTGGTGTAATCTCCTCTCACTGCAAGCTCTGCCTCCCAGGTTCATGCCATTCTCCTGCCTCCGCTTCCTGAGTAGCTGGGACTACAGGTGCCCACCACCACGCCCGGCTAAGTTTTTTTTCTTTTTTTTTTTTTAGTAGAGACGGGGTTTCACTGTGTTAGCCAGGATAGTCTCGATCTCCTGACCTCATGATCCACCCACTTTGGCCTCCCAAAGTGCTGGAATTACAGGCTTGAGCCACCGCGCTCGGCCCCAAAGATTTATTTCCAAATAACTATAACAATAACACATAACCAGCCTTTTAAAAAATGTATACAGGCTGGGTGTGGTAGCTCACACATATAATCCCAGAACTTTGGGAGGCCGAGGCAAGTGGATCATCTGAGGTCAAGAGTTCAAGACCAGCTGGCCAACATGGCAAAACTCTGTCTCTACTAAAAATACAAAAAATTAGTCAGGCGTGGTGACAGGCGCTGGTAATCCCAGCTACTCAGGAGGCTGAGACAGAAAAATCGCTTGAACCTAGGAGGCAGCGGTTGCAGTGAGCCAAGATCGCACCATTGCACTCCAGCCTGGGCAACAAGAGCAAAAAAACTCTATCTCAAAACAAACAAACAAACAAAAAAACCAAATCAATTTCCAGAATTACAAAGTTAGGTCAGTACAGACACAGAATCCAACTCCTTAGAAACACTCTTTTCAGATTCCCAATTCTGGGCTCTTTCTAAGAGATATGTTACCTTTGTCTATTAAATGATACAAGTCATTGCTTCCTAAATGCTGGGAGGGGGAAGAATATAGTATTGGCAAGTCCTTCAGGTCTTGGGGGTTCTTTCTGAAAGAAAAAGTGCACAGCCTATAGAGGCTTTGCACACAACATGCCTCATCTGATCAGTACCAAAACAGCCGTGCTAGCTATTACAACCTAGGCCTATATTGCCTTTTTTTTTTTTTTTTGGACTAAATGGACAAGCTGTCAAGCTGACAAGAGAGCTTGTCAAGCTCCAGAGAGTACCCTGAAGCTCTCTATGGTTATTTCTCAAACACAGCCTTGTGAGCAGAATATGGTTAAATTCACAGCAAATTAACAGAACTCACTACTTTACCCCAATGTCTTTTAAATCAGTTAGATGCCACTGAAAACTAAAGGTGTTCTCAAAGCAGAAATAAGAGGCTGGGATAAGACTACAGCCCAAAAGACCATCAGGTTATGGGGAGAGATTTGGAAAATAGATTTTAGCACATGCAACAGCTGCCTTCCAACCTAAAAGCAAAGCTGAAGTGTATTAAACATAGTCTAATCTTATCTTCGTTCTCTTCCAGATGTAATACACATACACACCTATAAGGGAAAAGGCAGAGGGGGAAAGACTGGATATAAGGAAGAAGATCGCTTAACTGATATCCAGAGGATTAACTTTCCATTCAAAACATCTAACTTTTGTTTGTTTGTTTCTGAGACAGGGTCTCACTCTGTCACCCAGGCTGGACTACAGCGGCGTAATCTCGGCTTACTGCAACCTCTGCCTCCCAGGGTCAAGCGATTATCCCACCTCAGTCTCCCTAGTAGCTGGGACCACAGCTAATTTTTTGTATTTTTGGTAAAGATGGGGTCTCACTCTGTTCCCCAGGCTGTTCTTGAACTCCTGAGCTCAGGTGACCCACCTGCCTCAACCTCCCAAAGTGCTGAGATTATAGGCATGACCCACCATGCCTAGCCAAAAAACCTGACTTTTAAAACACTTACCTGCTTGTTTTTAAAAATTTTGTGAATGGGCTGGGTACAGTGGCTCATGCCTGTAATCCCAGCACTTTGGGAGGCTGAGGTGGGCGGGTGATGAGGTCAGGAGTTCGAGACTACCCTGACCCAACATGGTAAAACCCCGTCTCTACTAAAAGTACAAAAATCAGCTGGCTGCGGTGGTGGGCGCCTATAATCCCAGCTACTTAGGAGGCTGAGGCAGGAGAATCGCTTGAACCCCAGAGGTGGAGGTTGCAGTGAGCTAAGATGGCATCACTGCACTCTAGCCTGGGCAACAGAGCGAGACTCCATCTTAAAAAAAAAAAAAAAAAAAAAATTCTGAATGATGAGTTAGTGCTCTAAAAACTACCAAATGTTTGGGAGGCCGAGACGGGCAGATCACGAGGTCAGGAGATCGAGACCATCCTGGCGAACATGGTGAAACCCCGCCTCTACTAAAAAATACAAAAAACTAGCCAGGCAAGGTGGCAGGTGCCTGTAGTCCCAGCTACTCGGGAGGCTGAGGCAGGAGAATGGTGTAAACCCAGGAGGCGGAGCTTGCAGTGAGCTGAGATCTGGCCACTGCACTCCAGCCTGGGCAACAGAGCAAGATTGCGTCTCAAATAAATACATAAATAAATAAATAAATAAATAAATAAATCTGGCCAGGCGTGGTGGCTCACGCCTGTAATCCCAGCACTTTGGGAGTCCAAGGTGGGCAGATCACAAGGTCAGGAGATTGAGACCACGGTGAAACCCTGTCTCTACTGAAAAAATACAAAAAATTAGCCGGGCGTGGTGGTGGGTGCCTGTATTCCCAGCAGATTGCGCCACTGCACTCCAGCCTGGGCGACAGTGAGACTCCATCTCTAACAACAACAACAAAAATATATATATACACACACACACACACACACACACACACACACACACACAAATTAGCTGGGTGTGGTGGTGCATGCCTGTAATCTGAGCTACTTGGGAGGCTGAGGCAGGAGAATCGCTTGAACCCAGGAGGCAGAGGTTGCAGTGAGTCAAGATCACGCCACTGCACTCCAGTCTTGGCGACAGAGCAAGACTCCGTCTCAAAAAAAAAAAAGAAAGAAAGAAAAAGAAAAAAATAACTGTATGGGACAGCAGGTGGGTTGTAAGAGAAGTTCATGTAACAGAGATGCCTGGAGGATGAACTGTGTGCTTCTATCCAACAAAGAAAAAAAAAAGTGTATGAGAATTTTCTGACAGCAAAGGTGAGGCATGAGAGAAACAATACAACCGGACTTTGGTTGGCAGTCTTTCCCACACAATATTAAGCAGCTGCCAACCAAAAAGTTAGGAAGAGTTCATGATAGCCAGCTTTCCAGACCTGAGAAAATCCATGTTGCCCAGGTGGATGTCATCAGTGTCTACCGATTCCATGCATCTTGGAGGGACCATGCAGACTCCTAGTCCCTTCAGCACTTATGAAGGGCCATGCTTACGTTTGCTCAAGCCACTTTAGTCCAGATGAGCATGACTGCCTCCTTCATCATGCAAGGACATGTTTATTTTACTAAACAGCTAGGTGTCAGTACTTCTGTCAGGGAATGCAACTAGTACCTGTTAGATGTGTAGTACTGATAAGTGAAGATACTGGACAAGGTGACCTCTAAGCTCCCTTTTATATTTAAATGCCTGATGACACATTCAAAATCTAGTTGCTTTAGCAATGAATGGCTCTAGAAGCCCCTAAGCCCTGCTTAGTTCTGAGCCACCATCTCTGACCAGGAAAGGGAGACGAGAAGTAGGAATCTCTTCACCCACTTACCTTCACTGGGGTCTGCGGGAATCTCACTTTCCTCTGGCCCTGCCTGGTCCTCTGTATTATGTTCCCCTTCTGGTTGAATCTGAGATAAGACATCAGGTTGATTTATAGCATAATCTAGGAGAGGAAAAAGGAAGAGAGGGTATGACAAAAAGATAAATGAGGAAGACAACTAACTGCCATCAAGGCTGAGCTGAAGCTTTGTGGTCACAGTCCCAGGCAATTTCTTTTAGACTTCATATCACTTCTTCCCATCTATCCACCTTCAACTGTGGATATCTATTCAGGAAAGCAGGCAGTGGAGATGTAATGTGTGGGGAAAGCACATGTGCTAGGTTAGCACTGCTTTCAGAGTGACAGTGTGCCTCAAGGGGGAGAAGTCAAGCTCCTTTCAAAGTGAAGGATACCCATGGAAACCACCAGCTGTCACACCCATAACCCTGAACTTCATTCTCTGCCCTAAAATTTGGTAAAAGGAGAGATTATGATTCCTATTTAGCAAGAATGAATTGGTCATCTTTTGGCTTGAAACCAGAATTCGAAGTGTGTGAAGACAGAGTGAGAATGAGGTCACTGGAGGAAAAGGGACTGTTTTGAGCCCTCTTGGAGCTGCTGTCACTTCATTCAAAAGGTGTCAACTCAGCCTCACCCATGGAGATGAGAGACTCATAGTTGCCTTTCATGATATTCTTGTAAAGTTCCTTTTGCCATTCTTCTAATTTTTCCCACTCTGGAGTGGAAAAGTAGATGGAGACATCATCAAATGCCACAGGCACCTAAAATTACAATCACATGGGTTAGTTCCTCCCATTATAATTCAGTCATTCAATAAATCTCTTTCCCCCAATTAGTTCCTTTTATTTTATTTTACATTTTCAAAGGGTGGTCAATAAATATTCTAAATATCTCTGAAACAGTTTCTTTTTTTTTTTTTTTTTGAGACGGAGTCTCGCTCTGTTGCCCAGGCTGGAATGCAGTGGCACAATCTCGGCTCACTGCAAGCTCCGCTCCGCCTCCCGGGTTCACGCCATTCTCCTGCCTCAGCTTCCCAAGTAGCTGGGACTACAGGCGCACGCCACCACGCCCGGCTAATTTTTTGTAATTTTAGTAGAGACGGGGTTTCACCATGTTAGCCAGGATGGTCTCGAACTCCTGACCTCATGATCCACCCGCCTCGGCCTCCCAAAGTGCTGGGATTACAGACGTGAGCCACCGCGCCCGGCCTTGAAACAGTTTCTTTTAATGCTTCACTTGTCATTAGTAAATCCTAAAATCCCAGTACTCATGCAATACAGCATGAGTACCTTAAATAAAGCCGGGACCTTTTCTTGAGGCACATTCCAGTATTCTGGTAAGCAGTAATAAAATATCTAAATACCATGTATGTTAAAACTTCAGGCTTTATTGAGTCTTTGATTTCACCCCTTTTCAAATGCCTTTTCTCTAAGAACATCACTCTCCAGGAGATCCAAAATTCCTCTATTTGTTTTCTTTGTGTTGTTTCTATTACCTCCAGTCTTTTGCCAAGTACAGAGTTCCCTTTGATGCTGTTCATCCTGCACATGAGGAGGAAAGGATAATACCATGGCTGATGACTGAGAGCAATCAGGATTGACTTTGGAGGCATGTTAGGAACCAAAATTAAACTTCAAAATTCATTATGTCTTCTGTGTGTATCCTTTAGTCTTTTCTGAAGCTTTGCATATTCTTCAAATGGAACATTTTGTCTATTTAAAACCCAATTTTGTTTCCATTTCTTCTCTACCTGCCTCCCAGATTTACACCTTGTCCTGCCATCTCTTCAGTTGTTTTCAGGGGAAGATTTCCTCTTTTTCTGGGCAACTGCAGCTCACTGCAATTTCTCTTTAGCTTGACTACACATTTCTCTGAGATGCTTTTCTTCTAACTGCTGTATCTGTTCTTTTTTCAATGTCTTTTTGACTTCTAGTTAGACTTTTTCAGCTTGATTTCTTATATTTCAGCATTCCTGTTTTAATGTCTCCATCGTTTCCTTCAGCATTTGGTTTGAACTCTGAAAGTGAGGTAGCCTGGATCTGAAAACTACTGATTTACTATTCCAGGTCAAAATTTTCATTTTTTTTCTTCCTCTGCATTTTTTTTTTTTTTTTTAGAGACAGAGTGTCACTGTACACCCAGGCTGGAGTGCAGTGGCGCGATCTCATCTCACTGCAACCTCTGCCTCCCGGGTTCGGGTTCAAGCAATTCTCCTGCCTCAGCCTCTCAAGTAGCTGGGATTACAGGCGCCTGCCACCACACACCGCTAATTCTTGTATTTTTAGTAGAGATGGAGTTTCACCATGTTGGTCAGGCTGGTCTCGAGCTCCTGACCCGTGATCCACCGCACCCGGCCTCCCACAGTTTCTTTTCACACTGATGCTTTTCAGATTGCTTCCAGACATCGTGCTCCACTTTCATTTTCTATCTGCTAACTTGTTCTCAAATTCTTCTAGCTTTTCTTCCTGTAATACCACAAATCTTTTACAACCTTCTTCCTTGGCATCTGGTGCCTTACATATTAACACATGATCTTTTTTTACTAAGGGCACTTTGTGGTGTTCAATAGCTGGTCTGAGAATTTCATTGTCTAACTGTAAACCATCCAGTTTACTTTGAATCTTTTTCCTTTCCCTTTCTAGCTGACTCTTGTTGCCTCTAGTTTCATGGCTGTTATTTCTAGTATGTTTGAAAGTTTAAGATTGAGTCTTGCTTGGTCACCCAGGCTGGAATGCAGTGACGCTATCTCAGCTTACTACAACCTCTGTCTCCTGGATTCAAGCAATCCTCCTGCCTCAGTCTCCCGAGTAGCTGGGATTACAGGTCCACACCACCACGCCTGGCTAATTTTTGTATTTTTAGTAGACACGGGGTTTCACCATGTTGGTCAGGCTGGTCTTGAATTCCTGACCTCAAATGATTCACCTTGTAGGGCGTGGTAGCTCACGCCTGTAATCCCAGCACTTTGGGAGGCCGAGGCAGGCAGATCACGAGGTCAGGAGATTTAGACCATCCTGGCTAACACGATGAAACACCATCTCTACTAAAAATACAAAAAATTAGCCAGGCGTGGTGGCAGGCACCTGTAGTCCCAGCGACTCAGGAGGCTGAGGCAGGAGAATGGTGTGAACCTGGGAGGCGGAGCTTGCAGTGAGCTGAGACTGCGCCACTGCACTCCAGCCTAGGCAACAGAACAAGACTCCATCTCAAAAAAAAACCCCAAAAAACAAAACAAAACAAAAACCAAAAATTCACCTACTTCAGCCTCCCAAACTGCTGGGATTACAGGCGTGAGCCACTGCCACCATGCCCAGCCTGGTCAGGGTATTTCTTTCTTGTTCAGTTTTATGTAATCTTTAATGATTAAAAAGGTATTTTGGCCAGGCGTGGTGGCTCCTAGCACTTTGGAAGGCCAAGGCAGGTGGATCACCTGAGGTCAGGAGTTTGAGACCAGCCTAGCCAACATGGCGAAACCCCGTCTCTACTAAAAATACAAACATTAGCTGGGTGTGGCCGTGTGCAGTGGCTCACACCTGTAACCCCAGCACTTTGGGAGGCCCAGGCAGGTGGATCACCTGAGGTTGGGAGTTCAAGACCAGCCTGACCAACATGGAGAAACCCCGTCTCTACTAAAAATACAAAATTAGCTGGCGGTGTGGTGGCACATGCCTGTAACCCCAGCTACTCTCGGGAGGCTGAAGCAGGAGAACTGATTGAACTCAGAAGGTGGAGGGTGCAGTGAGCCAAGATCACACCATTGCACTCCAGCCTGGGCAACAAGAATGAAACTCTGTTTTAAAAAAAAAAAAATTAGCTGGGCATGATGGTGCATGCCTGTAATCCCAGCTACTCAGGAGGTTGAGGCAGGAGAATCGCTTAAACCTGGGAGGCGGAGGTTGCAGTGAGCTGAGATCACCCCACTGCATTCCAGCCTGGGCAACAGGAGCAAAACTCCATCTTAAAAACAAACAAACAAAAAAACCAGTATTTTGTTCATTGTTTGATTGTGGCTCTTTTTCCGAGCATTTAACTTATAGTTTAGGTGACGTTTTTGGCCTCCTGGGACCTGACTGTAACCGCATCTCAGCCAACTGCCACACCTGTGTTCTTAGGACATTTTCTAACTGAGCACCAGAATTCTCTTTTTCAGCCCCTAAATCTGCTACTTTAGCTTCTATATATATATAGAGAGAGAGAGAGTAGCGCCTGTAGTCCCATCTACTTGAGAGGCTGAGGCAGGAGAATGGCGTGAACCTGGGAGGCGGAGCTTGCGGTGAGCCGAGATCGCGCTACTGCACTCCAGCCTGGGCGATGAAGCGAGACTCCATCCCAAAAAAAAAAAAAAAAAAATTAGCCAGCTGTGGTATTGCACACCTGTAGTCCCAGCCACTTGGGAAGCTGAGGCAAGAGGCTCACTTGAGCCTTAAGGCTTCAGTTAGCCAAGATAGCACCACTACACTCCAGCTTGGGCAAAAGCAAGACCCTGTCTTGAAGAGAATATAAATAAATAAAAATAAAAATAAATCTCTAATTCAAATTTTAGGGTTTTTTTCTAAACTACATGCAAATTCTTCTTCCTAGTGTTTCAGATTCTGATTGAAGAAATTTATGTTTATAGCAAAGCTTTCATCTCTATACTTTTCCACTTCTTCATCCCAATTGCAAAAACACTGGAGTTTCTAATTCTTGTTTTATTTGGGCTTTTAACAATTCCCCCCCTTTTTTTTTTGAGTTAATACCTGAAGCTTCATTTCTTCGAAGTCCTTAGCTTTTCTACTAATTCCCCTCTTAGTTCTTCAAGCAGGTGCTGAAGTTTTTCCTGGCATATTTGCTTTTCATTTAATAGGTGCTTGAGTAGTTTTGGCATCTTTATGTACTCATCCTGCCACCTTGTATGCCTGTATGTTAGGCATTCAGAATCTGTTAACTAGTTGTTTTTGTGTTTTGTTTTGTTTTTAAGACAGGGTCTCACTCTGTCACCCAAATTGGGGTGCAGTGATGTGATCATGGCTCCCTATAGCCTCGACCTCCTGAGCTCAGGTGATCCTTCCATTTCAGCTTCCCAAGTAGCTGGGATGACAGGCACATGCCACTATGGCAAGTCAATCTTTAGAAACAATTTTTATGGGCATGGGTCTGGCTATGCTGCCCGGACTGGTATCCTACACCTGGCCTCAAGCAATCCTCTGAGCTCAGCCTCCCAAAGCCCTGGAATTACAGGCTTGAGTCACCACACCTGGCCTAAAAACTAGTTTTTACCTTTCCTCAGTTAATATTTTTTGGAAGTCAGGTTGTCAGCCCACTGTCTCTAGTAGGAAAAAAAAAGTTGGGAAAAGATCCTGGTGGCAAGGAGCCAGAGCAAAGAGGAGAAGGGAGAGACAGGGTGAGGAGGTGGTGGTGGGACAGGGAGGAGGCAGGGCAAAGAGGAGAAGACACAGTGCCAAAGGGGCGCTGGGGAAATCTGAGGAATCCTGGGAAAGCTCCAAGGGTGAAGAGGGCAGTGTTGGAGAAAGCCCCCCTCCCCCTGACAGGCTTGCTTGGGGTGCGGAGCAGACACCATCTCAGCCAGCAGCCCAACCCCACTCCAGCCCCCTCAGTCTAAAAATCTTTACTATTTACTGTTTTCTGACTGCAAAAAACTATATGCGGTACTGAAAGGATACAGGAAAAATAAGACACAGACCAATCTCTAGGAGTTCACAATGTTTTCAAGAAGAAAGGTGATAATCTAAAGCTATGAGCTTCAGGAGGGTGGAGGACATTACTTCTAAACAGTTACTCAGAGTTAGATACAAACACAAAGTGTACTTAATTCACACAAGAAATCATTCTGAGTATCCACTACATACAAGGTTTTCCCTAAGCACTGAGATAATTAAAATATGGTTTCTGCCCCAAAGGGGAATTTGACTGTCTGCAAATGAATGACATGGACAAGACACGGGGCTGGCATGACTCTAAAAGAGATGTGACTTTGGCTAGTCCTAATGGGATGGAGAAAACATTCAAGTGAGGGAAACTGAAGAGTGCATTCAGAGGAGGACTGTGAATTCTGCCTCGCTGGGGTTAAGACTGCATGTAGGGAATGACCATATGCAGAAGAGAATCCCACTTCCTAGTATAGACTGGTCTAAAGCTAGGCACTTATCCCTAGGCAAAAACTGGAAAGTTATTCTGTGAAGAAATCCCAGAGTTTTCTAGGAAAATTAAGGTACTCGGCCAGGTGCAATGGCTCATGCCCGTAATCCCAGCACTTTGGGAAGCCAAGGCAGGTGGATCACCTGAGGTCAGGAGTTCAAGACCAGCCTGGTCAACATGGTGAAACCCTGTCTCTACTGAAAATACAAAAATTAAAAAAGCAAAACAAACCAAAAAAAACCCACAATGAGGCCAGGCGAAGGGGCTCACACTGTAATCCCAGCACTTGGGAGGCCAAGGCAGGCTAATCACTTGAGGTCAGGAGTTCAAGACCAGCCTGGTCAACATGGTGAAAGCCTATCTCTAATAAAAATACAAAAAAAAAAAAAAATTAGCTGGGCGTGGTGGCACACACCTATAATCCCAGGTACTTGGGAGGCTCAGGCACAAGAAATGCTTGAACCTAGGGGCAGATATTACACTGAGCTGAGATTGTGCCAATGCACCCCAGCCTGGGTGACAGAGCAAGACTCTGTTTAAAAAAAAAACAACCCACAATTAGGTATTATCTCACCCCACTTAGAATGGTCAATTATCTAAAAGACAAAGAATAATGAATGCTGGTGAAGATGCACAGAAAGGGGAACTCTGATACACCATTGGTGGGAATGTAAATTATTACAGCCGTTATGTAAAACAGTATGGAGGTTCAAAAAACTAAAAACAGAATTACCCTAGGTTCCAACAGTCCCACTGCTGGGTATATATCCAAAGGAAGGGAAATCAGTAACTGATGAGATATTTGCACTTCGATGTTTATAGCAGCACTATTCACAACAGCCAGGCGATGGAATCATCCTAAGTGCCCATCAATGGATGGACTTGAAAAAGGTGATATATATATATATATATATATATATATATGTGTATATATATACACACACACACACACACACACACAATGGTATACTATGAAGCCATAATAAAAAATGAAATCCTGTCATTTGCAGCAACATGGATGAATCTGGAAGACATTATGTTAAATGAAATAAGCCTGGCACAGAAAGTTAAACACCATGGCCAGGAACAGCGGCTCACGCCTGCAGTCCCAGCACTTTGGGAGGCCAAGGTGGGCAGACCGCTTGAGCCCAGAAGTTAGAGACCAGTCGGGGCAAAAGCTGATCTCAGTAGGAGAGAGTAGAATGGTGGTTACTAGAGGCTGGGAAGGGTAGTGGGTGGAGGAGATAGGAAAAAGTCAGTTAACAGACAAAAAAGTACAGCTAGATTAAAGGAGTAAGTTCTAGCGTTATATAGTATTGTACGGTTACTATAGTTAACAATAACTTATAGCTAAAAGAGAGGATTTTTTTTTTTCTTAGATGGAGTCTCACTCTGTCGCCCAGGCTAGAGTGTGGGGGGCGCAATCTCGGCTCACTGCAAGTTCCGCCTCCCAGGTTTACTCCATTCTCCTGCCTCAGCCTCCCAAGTAGCTGGGACTACAGGTGCCCACCACCACACCCAGCTAATTTTTTGTATTTTTAGTAGAGACCCCCATGTCAGCCAGGATGGTCTCGATCTCCTGACCTCATGATCCACCCGCCTTGGCCTCCCAAAGTGCTGGGATTACAGGCGTGAGCCACCGCGCCCGGTCTAGAAGAGAAGATTTTTTGGTGTTCCAAACACAAAGAAATGATAAATGCTTCAGGTGATGGATATGCTAATTACCCTCATTTTATCATTACAGTTTATACAAATGTATCAAAGTATCACACTGGCTGGGCCTGGTGGCTCACACCTGTAGTCCCAGAACTTTGGGTGGCTGAGGCAGGCGGATCATCTGAGGTCAGGAGTTCGAGACCAGCCTGACCAACATGGTGAAACCCTGTCTCTACTGAAAATACAAAATTAGCTGGGCATGGTGGCACATTCCTCTAATCTAAGTGCTGGGATTACCGGTGTGAGCCACCACACCCGGCCATGAATACTAAATTTAAACTATCCCAAGAACTTCTGGAGGAGCTCCAGATACACAAATAAAATGTACTATGGAGAAGGTTCTCTATGAGAAATGTCTCTAATATCCTTCCCAGGTACTTCCTCATCCTCCACCACACTTCACAGAAAAATCTGAAAGAGTTGTTGATCATCTTTCCATTTTCTCTCTTCCCATTCACTCTTCAAAACCTGCTCCATTCAGTCTTCTATCCTACCAGTCCACACAAGCAATTATTGTAAAAGCCACCAGTGACATCTACGTAGACAAATCATACTCACTGTCCTCATCTTTCTAAACCTCCCAGTAACATAGTTAACACAAATGACAACTCTCTACTTGGCATGCTTTTTATTCTCCTTGGCCCTGTGACACCACATACTTTCCTGTTTGTTTTTTCCTCTACCTCATCAGCCTTTCCTTCTTTATTTTTATTTTTATTTTTTGGGGGGGACGGACTCTTGCTCTGTCGCCCAGGCTGGAGTGCAATGGCATGATCTCAGCTCACTGCAACCTCCGCCTCCTGGGTTCAAGCAATTCTCCTGCCTCAGCCTCCCTAGTAGGTGGGACTACAGGCGCCTGCCACCACGCCTGGCTAATTTTTTTGTATTTTTAGTAGAGACAGGGTTTCACCATATTGGCTGGGCTGGTCTCGAACTCCTGACCTCATGATCCGCCCACCTGAGCCTCCCAAAGTACTGGGATTACAGGCATGAGCCATGGTGCTGGCCCAGCCTTTCCTTCTTAATCTTCTCTGCTGGCTCCTCCTACCCCAGGAGCGTGGTCCTGGACTTTTTTTTTCTTTGAGACAGAGTCTCGCTAGAGTGCAGTGGCACGATCTCTGCTCACTGCCACCTCTGTCTCCCGGGTTCAAGCAATTCTCCTGCCTCAGCCTCCCGAGTAGTTGTGACTACAGGCGAGCACCACCACGCCCAGCTAATTTTTGTACTTTTAGTAGAGATGGGGTTTCACCATGTTGGCCAGAATGGTCTTGATCTCTTGACCTTGTGATCCACCTGCCTTGGCCTCCCAAAGTGCTGGTATTACAGGCGTGAGCCACCACGCCCGGCTGGTCCTGGACTTTCTCGGTTTACTAAACGTCTCTCCTGAAAGTATCACAGGCATTTCAAACCTAACATTGTCAAAGGTGAACTCCTAATTTCCTCCCACCTCCAAGGCCACACTTCCCCAAGTTATTCCTCTCAAGGAAACGCCAACACCATCTACCCAGTTCTTCAAGCCAAAAGCCTGAGTCAGTAAACCTGACATGGTTAAGAGCATCTGCTCTGGAACCAACCTAGTTAAAACACAACTTTGTTATTTATATTAAGTAACTATGTGATCTCAGGCAAGTTGGGTTATTATGAGACTCATATGCCTTAAACTAAGTAGAACACTTAGAATAGTAAATTCTAACTAAATTACCACACAGTAAATTTATAATTATTGTTCTTTTTTTTTTGAAATGGAGTTTCACTCTTGTTGCCCAGGCTGGAGTTCAGTGGCACAATCTCGGCTCACTGCAACCTCCACCTCCTGGGTTCAAGCAATTCTCCTGCCTTAGCCTCCCAAATAGCTGGGATTACGGGCATGTACCACCACGCCCAGCTAATTTTTTTGAATATTTAGTAGAGATTTATCCATGTTGGTCAGGCTGGTCTCAAACTCCTCACCTCAGATGATCCACCTGCCTCAGCCTCCCAAAGTGCTGGGATCATAGGCATGAGCCACCGCAACTGGTCTAAAATTACTGTTCCTAACGCCTTATTTCCTAATTCCCACCAGTACCTGTTTTTTTGTTTTTTTTTTTTTTTTTTTTTTTTTTTTTTTTTGAGACGGAGTCTCGCGCTGTCGCCCAGGCTGGAGTGCAGTGGCGTGATCTCGGCTCACTGCAACCTCTCCGTCCCAAGTTCAAGTGATTCTCCTGCCTCAGCCTCCCAAGTAGCTGGGATTACAGGTGCCCACCACCACGTCCATCTAATTTTTTTTGTATTTTTTAGTAGAGACGGGGTTTCACCACGTTGGCCAGGCTGGTCTCAAACTCCTGACCTCATGATCTGCCCACCTTGGCCTCCCAAAGTGGTGTGATTACAGTCGTGAGCCACTGCACCTGGCCTTCCCATCAATAACTCTTATTATCAGTTCTACCACCAAACATCCTGTATCTGTCCACTTCTCTCCATCTCTGCAACTGCTACCCTCATCCAAGCCACCTACATCCCTCCTTGCCTTAGTATTTCCTCCCTCCCTTCTTCAGTTCTTGCCTCCACGATTCATTCTCTACAAAGCAGCCAAAGGGATTCTTTCAAAATATAAAACCAAATATAATTCCTCTGCTTCAAACCCTCCAATTTCTCCTCATTACACCTTAAAAATCCAAATTCCTTTCCTTGGTCTTAAACACCCTACACATCAGTGGTTCACAACCCTAGCCATTTATTAGAATCATCTATGGAGGTTTTTAAAAAAATTATTCATGCTTAGGCTCCATCCTGGACCTATTAGGTCAGAATCTGGATGTGATGCTCATCAAAATTTTAAAAGCCTACCAGGTGATTCTTCTTTTTTTTTTTTTTTTTTGGAGACGGAGTCTCACTCTGTTGCCCAGGCTGGAGTGCAGTGGCACAATCTTGGCTCACTGCAACCTCCGTCTCTCAGGTTCAAGCAATTCTCCTGCCTCAGCTTCCTGAGTAGCCGGGATTACAGAAACCTGCCACCACACCTACCTAATTTTTGTATTTTCAGCAGAGACAGGTTTCACCACGTTGGCCAGGCTGGTCTCAATCTCTTGACCTCGTGATCTGCCCACCTCAACCTCCCAAAGTACTGGGATTACCGGCATGAGCCACCACACCTGGCCCCAGGTGATTCTTACCTACAGCCAGGGCTGAAAAACACCACCCTAAATGATCTGACCCCTGCCCCTTTCTCCAGTCATGCTCTTGCTCATTCATCCATATCAACTCACTGGCATCTTTCCTTTGCCTCAGGGTTCCAAATCTGTTTGTGCCTTAGGGACTTTGCATAGCTATTCTTTCTGCCTGGAAAGCTCTTTCTCAGATCTTCTCACAGTTGAATCCTTCCTCACCTTTAAGAATCAGCTTAAATATTAGCTCCTTTATGAGAGCTTCTCTGACACCCAATTGAAAATATGAAAATAGATCACCAGATGGCACTTTGTTTTATTTTTATCAAAGCATCTAAATGTGTATGTGGGTTTACATTATTTTTCTTTCCTCAAAAAAATCTAAGCTCCAGAGGAGCTTAAGTGAATTGTTTGCTGCTATGCCCTCAGGATGTAGATAGCAAATAGTAAGCATTCAAAAAATATTTGCTAACTGAGTGCGGTGAAACATGCCTATAGTCTCAGTTGAGGTATGAGGATGGCTTGAGTCCAGGGGTTTGAGGTTGTAGTGAGCTATGATCACGTCACTGCACTCCAGACTGGGCAACAGAGCGAGATTCCACCTCAAAAAACAAACAAACGGCCGGGCGCGGTGGCTCACAAGGTCAGGAGATCGAGACCATGGTGAAACCCCGTCTCTACTAAAAATAGAAAAAATTAGCCGGGCACAGTGGCGGGCGCCTGTAGTCCCAGCTACTCGGGAGGCTGAGGCAGGAGAATGGCGTGAACCCGGGAGGCGGAGCTTGCAGTGAGCCGAGATTGCGCCACTGCACTCCAGCCTGGGCGACAGAGAAAAACACCCCCTCAAAAAAAAAAAAAAAAAAAAAAAAAAAAAACAAACAAACAAAAAAACCACAAATTTTTGTTGAATGAATGAAACAGTAAATAAATAGGCTTGCATGCAAACCAGCTTCCTCAGGGCTATCTCCTGTAGCTTACTTTTATTTATTTATTTATTTTTTTTTGAGACAGGGTCTTGCTCTGTCACCCAGGCTGCAGTGCAGTAGTATGATTTTTGCTCACTGCAACCTCTGCCTCCCAGGTTCAAGCAATTCTCCTGCCTCAGCCTCCTGAGTAGCTGGGATTACAGATGCATGCCACCACGCCAGGCTAATTTTTGTATTTTTAGTAGAGACAGGGTTTCACCATGTTGGCCAGGCTGATCTCAAACTGCTGACCTCGTGATCCACCTGCCTTGGCCTCCCAAAGTGCTGGGATTACAGGTGTGAGCCACCGCATCCAGCCAATTTTTATTTATTTTTTAATTTTTAGAGACAGGGCCACCCAGACCTCCTGGGTTCAAGCAATTCTCCTGTTTCAGCCTCCTGACTGGGATTACAGGTGCCCGCCACTATGCCCAGATAACTTTTCTTTTCTTGTTTTTTGAGACGGAGGCTTGCTCTGTCGCCCAGACTGGAGTGCAGTGGCCGGATCTCAGCTCACTGCAAGCTCCGCCTCCCAGGTTCACGCCATTCTCCTGCCTCAGCCTCCCGCCACCTCGCCCGGCTATTTTTTTGTATTTTTTAGTAGAGACAGGGTTTCACTGTGTTCGCCAGGATGGTCTCGATCTCCTGACCTAGTGATCTGCCCGTCTCGGCCTCCCAAAGTGCTGGGATTACAGGAGTGAGCCACCGCGCCTGGCCTCTTTTTTTTTTTTTGAGATGGAGGCTTGCTCTTGTCGCCCAGAGTGGAGTGCAATGGCACGATAGGCTCACTACAATCTCCACCTCGCGGGTTCAAGCAATTCTCCTGCCTCAGCCTCCCAAGTAGCTGGCATTACAGGCACCCGCCACCATACCCAGCTACTTTTTTATTTTTAGTAGAGATGGGGTTTCGCCTTATTGGCCATGTTGGCCAGGCCAGTCTTAAACCCCTGACCTCGTGATCTGCCTTCCTCGGCCTCCCAAAGTGCTGGGTTTACAGGCGTGAGCCACCATGCCTGGCCAATTTTTGTATTGTAAGTAGAGATGGGGTTTCACCATGTTGGCCAGGCTGGTCTCAAACTCCTGACCTCAGCAAATCCACCTGCCTCAGCCTACCAAAGTGCTGGTATTATAGGCGTGAGCCACCTCGCCAGGCTTTTTTTTTTTTTTTTTTTGAGAAGGTTTTGCTCTTGTTGCCTAGGCTGGCATGCAATGGCGTGATCTCAGCTCACTGCAACCTCCAACTCCCGGGTTCAAGCTATTCTCCAGCCTCAGCCTCCCGAGTGGCTGGGATTACAGGCGTGCACCACCACACCTGGCTAATTTTTGTATTTTTAGTAGAGACAGGGTTTCCTCACATTGGCCAGGCTGGTCTCGAACTCCTGACCTCAGGTATCTGCCCACCTTAGCCTCCCAAAATGCTGGGATGAGCCACCGTGCCCAGCCTCAAATTGACTGATTTCAATGAATATTTATGTAGTCTCCTCCCCAAGATTCTGGCACATAAGTTAACGAAGAAAGAAGCGGTTCATAGGTAATGGGTAGGATAAACCAAAAGAGAAAAAAAATCCATCTACCAGATAGCCAACTT
The DNA here is from genome assembly GCF_008728515.1 of Papio anubis. Classification (NCBI taxonomy): domain Eukaryota; kingdom Metazoa; phylum Chordata; class Mammalia; order Primates; family Cercopithecidae; genus Papio; species Papio anubis. Next base: position 9,763,021 of record NC_044979.1, read on the forward strand.
TGGTCCAGAAAGAGGTTTCCAATCTGAATCTTGGCACTCTAAATGGGTACTAAGTTAAATATAAAATGTTTCCCAAATAGACAAACATAAAACACTTTCATGATTCTTTCAGCCTGAGACATTTGAAGAAACTTTAAAAGGAAATAAAAATATCTAAGTAACTGAATGACCAAGACTACTACTAGTATAAGTTTTAGTGGTACCACTTTACATCTGGAAATGAAGGTATTACCTTTGGGATATCTCCCTTAATACCTGGAGGGAGCCGCAGGATCCAGAAGTTCCTGTTGCGCAGCAGGTTCTCCAAGTTCTCCAGCCGCCTCTGCAGCAGCCCGTACTCCTGCAGCAGGGTTCCCAGCACAGCCCACTTGCCCTCCAACTGGTTCCCAAGCTCGGTAACTGTCTTTTCACAGCTGGCTAGTTTCTTCTCTGCTGTCCCTGTCCGACCTTCTAGGTGTAGGAGTCGCCGGCTGTGGACCTCCACCTTCCTCTCTATAGCCTGCACGGCGGCCACCACCGTCCACAGAGAGATAGCTGCTGTCTGCAGGTGTGCCTCATTTGCTGCTGGGGGTGTAGGAAGAGGAAGGGGCTGCAGGGATGTAAGGCACTCGGAGTCCCATTCAGATGTCTGCATGCAGTGGAAAGATGGAACAAGACACTGAGCGTTAGAAGGAACCCTAACTCCAAACTAAAATCAGATAAGGACTGCTTAACTGTCCAGCAGAGATTAATTTGAATATAGTTTTAGTACTGTCTCATCTTTCTGAAGCTCACTGGCAACAACAGCCAAGAGACCTGATGTGGTGGTTCTGGGATAGATTGGGTAAGACAGTGAATTAATGAAATTGGCTCTTGAACTAGTCTGGTATATTTCCTCCAATATAAGGCCCAGCTTAGGTTGCTGCAGCATCCTCTGTCTCTGGAAAAGGCAAATGTGTACAGGGATCCTTTCCAGGCCTCACTGAACCTAGTGCCCTCTGATAAATCCATTATAGACTTATGCTCTAGACCTGTCAATCACCCTGTTTACAAACTACAACCACACCATTCAGTAATGGCTGAATAAGCTAAGAATCTTGAATCTGAAGAAAACATGAGAGCTGTTTTCAAATAATGAGGGTTACAAAACAGAAGGCAGAATAGACTTATTTCATCTTACACTATGTTACTCCAGAGGGCAGAACTAAAACCAACATAACGAAATTTTCAGACAGGCAAACTTTGGCCTACAATAAATACATTTTTTGTTTCTTTTTAGAGACAAGGTCTTGGGGTCTCATTATGTTGCCCAGGCTGGCTCACTCAAGCAACCCTCCTGCCTCAACCTCCCAAGTAGCTGGGGCTACAGGTGTGTGCCTTTGTGACCCACTAATAAATAATGATTGAACTATTCAAAAAAAGAAATTCTGGCTGGCGTGGTGGTTCATGCCTGTAATCCCAGCACTTTGGGAGGCCGATGTGGGCAGATCACCTGAGTTTGGGAGTGCGAGACCAGCCTGGCCAACATGGTGAAACCCCATCTTTACTAAAAATACAAAAATTAGCCAGGTGATGGTGCACGTCTGTAACACCAGCTACTCGGGGGGCCCAGGCAGGAGAATCACTTTAACCTGAGAACTGGAGGTTGCAGTGAGCCAAGATTATGCCACTGCACTACAGCATGGGCAACAGAGGGAGACTCTGTCTCTTAAAATAAAAAAAAAAAAAGAGGCCAGGCGTGGTGGGTGGCTCACACCTGTAATCCCAGTACTTTGAGAGGCCAATCACCTGAGGTCAGGAGTTCAAGACCCACCTGACCAACATGGAGAAATCCTGTCTCTACTAAAAATACAAAATTAGCCAGCCATGTTGGCGCATGCCTGTAATCCTAGCTACGCGGGAGGCTGAGGCAGGAGAATCGCTTGAACCCAGGAGGCAGAGGTTTCAGTGAGCTGAGATCGCACCATTGCATTCCAGCCTGGGCAACAACAGCAAAACTAAAAAAAAAAAAAAAAAGGCCGGGCGCGGTGGCTCAAGCCTGTAATCCCAGCACTTTGGGAGGCCGAGACGGGCGGATCACGAGGTCAGGAGATCGAGACCATCCTGGCTAACACGGTGAAACCCCGTCTCTACTAAAAAATACAAAAAACTAGCCGGGCGAAGTGGCGGGCGCCTGTGGTCCCAGCTACTCGGGAGGCTGAGGCAGGAGAATGGCGTGAACCCGGGAGGCGGAGCTTGCAGTGAGCTGAGATCCGGCCATCGCACTCCAGCCTGGGCGACAGAGCCAGACTCAGTCTCAAAAAAAAAAAAAAAAAGAAATCTAGGCCGGGCGCAGTGGCTCATGTCTGTAATCGCAGCACTTTGGGAGGCCGAGGCAGGTGGATCACAAGGTCAGGAGATCAAGACCATCCTGGTTAACATGGTGAAACCCTGTCTCTACTAAAACTACAAAAAATTAGCCAGGCATGGTGGCAGCCGCCTGTAGTCCGAGCTACTTGGGAGGCTGAGGCAGCAGAACGGCGTGAACCCAGGAGGTGGAGCTTGCAGTGAGTGACATCGCACCAGTCGGGGTGACAGAGAGAGATTCCGTCTCACCAAAAAAAAAAAAAAAAAAAAAGTCTTTAAGGGAAATCACATTATTTATTTATTTATTTATTATTTATTTATTTATTTATTTACTTCTTGAGACAGAGTCTCACACTGTCACCCAGGCTGGAGTGCAGTGGTGCCATCTCAGCTCACTGCAACCTCTGCTGCCCAGGTTCAAGGGATTCTCCTGCCTAAGTCTCCCAAGTAGCTGGAATTACAGGAGGGTGCCACCAGGCCCAGCTAATTTTTTGTATTTTCAGCAGAGACGGGGTTTCACTGGGTTCGCCAGGATGGTCTTGATCTCCTGACCCCGTGATCCACCCTCCTCGGCCTCCCAAAGTGCTGGGATTACGGGCGTGAGCCACCGCGTCGGGCCACGTTATTTTATATGATTTTAAAGTCTAAGATGGATAGTTTAAATGTTATCCACTTATCGCTTGAACCCAGGAGGTGGAGGTTACAGTTAGCCAAGACTGTGCCACTGTACTCCAGCCTACACGACAGAATGAGACTCAGTCTCAAAAATAAAAAAAACAAAAAAAATTTTTGTTGAATGAGTGAATAAATAAACAGGTTAGCATGCAAACCAGCCGCCTCAGAGTGTCTTCTATAGCTCAATTTTATTTTATTATTTTTTATTTTTAGACACAGGGTCACCCAGGTTGGAGTACAGTGGCATGACAATAGCTCATTGTATCCTATAACTCCTGGGTTATTGATCTTTCCAAGAAAATAAAAGGCTGCTCCGAAATAATTTGCTTTGAAACAAAGAGTAGTATAAAAGGAAAAAATTTCCACAACAAATAAGTTGGACTAGGATGACGTATACAATGCCTTCTAACTCTATGAAACTGATAAGCCACTCTCTTCATCTTTCCAGCCATCTTTCCAGCTTGCCCATTACCTTATTCTCATTTCACCTAGTTCTTTGACCATTCCATTTGCTCCTAGTTTATCTGCCTATTCCTGGCTTTGTTTTTTTCTCCAGTTGATCATGTCAGTCACTTCCAAACCCCCTTCTCTCATGTCTTTCTGCCTCACTTGCTCAGCTAACCTCCAGCCTTGAATCAGTCCAATCATTCTTTCTCCCATTCCTGTAAGCAGATTAGTAAGCACGCCTAGAGGAAACCACCAGGTAAACTGCAGTCACCACACACCAGTGGTTTCTAAGCTTAATGGGGACCTCAACATTGACTCGTGCTGCTTGTCCCATTCCATAAAGTGGCTACTATAAAGCCTCAGCACAGTCCTTCAGCTTTTAGTACAGTTGTCCTTAAACTAACATGAATAAGAATCACCTGGAGGGGCCAGCTGGGCGTGGTGGCTCACGCCTGTAATCCCAGCACTTTGGGAGGCCGAGGCAGGTGGATCACCTGAGGTCAGGAGTTTGAGACGAGCCTGACCAGCATGGTGAAACCCCAAAACACAAAAATTATCTGGGTGTGGTGGCAAGCGATGTAATTCCAGCTACTCGGGAGGCTGAGGCTAGAGAATCACTTGAACCTGGGAGGCGGAAGTTGCAGTGAGCTGAGATTGTGCCACTGTACTCCAGCCTGGGACAGAGTGAGACAGTGTGGGCGGGGTGGGGGGGCCTGGGGAGAATCACCTGGAGATCTTGTCAAAGCACAGATTTTGATTCAGTAGGTCTGTGAGGAAAACTGAGATTCTGTTGGGTTTTGTTTTCGTTTTTTTGGGATGGGGTCTCACTGTCACCCAGGCTGCAGTGCAGTGATGCAACCTCAGCTCACTGCAACCTCCATCTCATGGGCTCAAGCGATTCTCCCACCTCAGCCTCCCGTGTAGCTGGAACCACAGGCACACACCACCATGCCCCGCTAATTTTTGTATTTTTGGTAGAGACAGGGTTTCACCATGTTGCCTAGGCTGGTCTCAAACTCCTCAGCTCAAGTGATTCACCTGCCTCAGCCTCCCAAAGCGCTGGAATTACAGGCGTGGGCCACGGTACACGGCCTGAGATTCTGTATTATTATTATTTTTTTTTGAGACGGAGTCTCGCGCTGTCGCTCAGGCTCTGGAGTGCAGTGGCCGGATCTCAGCTCACTGCAAGCTCCGCCTCCCGGGTTTGCGCCATTCTCCTGCCTCAGCCTCCAGAGTAGCTGGGACTACAGGCGCCCGCCACCTCGCCTGGCTATATTTTTGTATTTTTTAGTAGAGACGGGGTTTCACTGCGTTAGCCAGGATGGTCTCGATCTGCTGACCTCGTGATCCGCCCGTCTCGGCCTCCCAAAGTGCTGGGATTACAGGCTTGAGCCACCGCGCCCGGCCGAGATTCTGTATTTTTAACAAACTCCCAGGTAATGCTGACACTGAGTAGTAAGACTTGTCTGCTGCAGTCCCCCACTCTCAGAAGATGACATGTCCTCTTACTTTGAGACAAAAATTAATCAGACCTAAATTCATTCAACTCTCTTTATACTCCTCGCTTCAAACTTATCAGTAACTGAATCTAAGTTTTCTTCTTTACTTAGTAAGGAAGTTGCATCCTATTTAAATCTTAACTCTCCACATTAGCTTCACTTATGCCAACCCCTTCCACTTTTTTGGGGAGGTTGTTCCTTTCTTAGTGTCAATCTGTCTCCTGATTCTTCTCCATAAGGTAGACTGGCACTGTTCAATACAGTAGCCACTACCCACATGTGGCCACTGAGCACCTGAAATGTGGTTAAATTGAGATGTGCTATAAGTATAAAATACACGAGATTTTGAAGACTTAGTATGAAAAAAATATTTGTTTGTTTGCTTGAGACAGGGTTTCGCTTTGTTGCCAGGTTGGAGGGCAGTGGCAGGATCACAGCTCACTGCAGCCTCCACCTCCCCGGCTCAAACACCTCCCACCTAAGCCTCCTGGGTAGCTGGGAGTACAGGTGCATGCCACCACGCCTGGCTAATTAAAAAAAAAAAACAAAACAAAAAAAACAAAAAAAACCTTTTTTTTGTTTTGTTTTGTAGAGATGGGGTCTCCCTGTGTTGCCCAGGCTGGTCTTCAACTCCTGGGCTGAAGCCATCTTCCCACAACAGCCTCCTGAAGTGCTGGGGATAACAGGCTTGAGTCACCACACCCAGCCATTAATGTTTTAAATTGATTACATGAGGCCGGGCGCGGTGTCTCATGCCTGTAATCACAGTACTTTGGGAGGCCAAGGCGGGCGGATCACAAAGTCAGGAGATTGAGACCATCCTGGCAAATACGGTGAAACCCCGTCTCTACTAAAAATACAAAAGGAGCCGGGCGTGGTGGCACGCACCTGTAGTTCCAGCTACAGGAGGCTAAGGCAGGAGAATCGCCTGAACTGGGAAGGCAGAGGTTGCAGTGAGCCGAGATGGCGCCACTGCACTCCAGCCTGGGCGACAGAGTGAGACTCCACCTCAAAAAAATAAAAAAGTAAATTGATTACATGTTGAAATAATATTTTGCATATATTGAGTTCAATAAATATATCATTAAAATTAATTTCATCTATTTATCCTTATTTTTTTTCAAAAATTTTTTTTTATTTTAGAAACACGGTGTGGACTGCCTCGAACTACTGGCCTCAAGTGATTCTTCCGCCTCAACCCCCAGCCTACCTGGGACTACAGGCGCGCACAACACAGCGCCTGGCTTTTTACTTTTTAAAAGTGACGCCTAGAGAATTTAAGCAGGGGTGTCCAATATTTTGGCTTCCCTGGGCCACATTGGAAGAACTGTCTTGGGTCACACATAAAATATTGATGATGATAGCTGATGAGCTTTAAAAAAAGAAAGAAAAAGAAAAAGGTCCGTGCATAAATCTCATAATGTTCTAAGAAAGTTTACGAATTTGTGTTGGGCCGCATTTAAAGTAGTCCTAGTCCGCACGCGGCCTGGGGGCTGCGGATTGGACAAGTTTGATTTAGAGTTTTGTATGTGGCTTCCCTTATATTTCTATTAGCCAGGGCTGGCACAGACACAGGATCATCTCTACCATCCCACCTATACACAAACACACAAAAAAGGTTGGAAAAAAGAAAAACAGGTCCAAGAGTGGAGGTAGCACTTCCCTCTGCTTTATCCCCCACCCATCGCTGCTCTTCCTCCTTTTCCCAGTCACCCCTCAAGTGCCAGTGTGGCTCCTGACCCAGTACAATGGCTATCCTAGAGGTGACCAAAGGCCTCTTGGGGGGCAAATGCGATCAGTGCTTTCCCCGCGGCCTGACCGTCCCCTTCTCATTCTATGGGGCTGCGTGCAGGCGCGGCCAGGTCTCCTCGGTCGCCCTGGCAACTGGCCGCTGCCGGCCCCCGCAGGCCTTGGCAAACACCCGCGAATGAACCGCCACGCACGCAAGGCCGGCCACTCCAGCCTCCGGGTCCGCACCATTCATTCGGCAGATATTTCGGGAGGGCCTCCCCCGTGTCTCGTGTCCGGTGCCGGGCGCCACGCAGCGCGGCGGGAAGGCGCCTCCGCACACTAAATGCCGCCCGCGCCACCGCTCAGATTGCCGATGACGACCGCTCCCGTGGCCGCGAGAATGGCTGACGGCTCCCCAGCCCAACTCCGCTGCCAGCGTCTGGCGGGTAGGAGTGGGGCTGACACGCAGCGGGCAACCCCTCGGCTTCAACCCAACTGCAGGGCCCCGGGTTTCACAGCTGCCTGCGAGTTCCCCTCAGACCCGCGCCCCAGCCTGGTGTCCCCGGGTGGGCGGTTTCACACCCACCCGCTAAGTCCCTTCACGCGAGGCTGCAGCCGCCAAGCCCCGGCGACGGGCGACGTGGCCCGTGGGACCTGAGAACGGCGCCTGTGCCTGCCAGCTCCCTGCCCGCCCGCCTTCCTCCCTCGGGGTCTGGGTCTCGGGGGCTCACAACACTCGCGCGCGGCCTCTCTTACCGGGGCCGGGGCCGCCTCAGCCATGGCCCTGCGATGTCTGGCCCGGGCCTCGGAAGTCTCCGCCGCCGCCACTGCCGCCGCGCTCGGCCCCACGCAGGCCTGGCCGCCGGGTCCTCTCCACAGGCGGCGCCGACCCGGCCCTGCCTTCCCCGCACGGACGGGACTCACGCGGCCGTCGGGGCTCGGGACGCGCAGGAACGCGGCGGAGACGCGGGGCGGCAGGCGGCGGGTCAAGCTCCGGTCGCGAGGCAGGCTCCGCTGCACTCCTCCCGCAGCGGCCCCTCAGCTGGCGCTTTGTGGGCAGCGAGTGCACCGGGAACCGCGCGGGCCTAGACGCGCCGCAGGCTCGCGCTGCCCGCCAGCCGCGGCCAGCGCGCCCCCTGCCGGCCCCCGCGGCCAGCGCCGCCCGCGTCACCTCCACCCCCCCTCCTCCGGCTCGTGGGCTTCGATGTGGGGAGGATTGTTATTTGGGGCTCACGAGTGTTCCGCTTTCTCATATTCCCACGAGAAGGTTCAGCTGACCGCAGTTTAGGACCCAGCCGCAAAGCCGGGTTCATTCTGGGGAGTGATTTTCTTCACCGAGGCTCGATACGCAGGCGCCCTGTGCAGGGAACGGCTTCTGCTGAAGTGCAGCGGTATTTAAAACAGCGGAAATGTGCAGGGTGAGAGTAAGGGGGACAGGGCTGAAGGGAGCCTGTGGGTGGAATGAGTGACGGGGAGGCACAATTTTGGGATGAAGAAGATATAGATCATTTGCGGAAATTACAAACGTGGTTGCCGAGGTGAGGCGGTTCACGTCCCATGCGGCCCGTGTTGGGATCAAATAATATTCTAAGGTTTCTTTCACATCTCGGATTATTGACTCTCCGGGGCCTGTCTGGAAATGGGATTCTTAATTTTTGTTTATGTATTTATTTAGAGAAGGAGCCTCACTCTGTCGCCCAGGCTGGAGTGCAGTGGCGGGATCTCGGCTCACTGTAACTGCCTTCCGGGTTCAAGTGATTCTCCTGCCTTTGCCTCCCAAGTAGCTGGGATTACAGGCATGTACCACCATGCCTAGCTAATTTTTTTTTTTTTTTTTTTTTTTTAAATTTTTAGTGGAGACGGGGTTTCACCATGCTGGCCAGGCTGGTCTGGAGCTCCTGACGTCAAATGATCCACCCGCCTTGGCCTCCCAAAGTGCTGGGATTACAAGCGTGAGCCATCGCGCCCGGCCTTATTTATTGATTTATTTATTTAGAGACAGTCTCCCTCTGTCGTCCAAGCTGGAGTGCATGTGGCACAAACAAGGCTCACTGCAGCTTTAAACTCCTCGGCTCAAACGATCCTTCCCCTCACCCTTCCCGAGCAGCTTGGACTACAGGCGCAGCTACCAAGCCCGGCTAATGTTTAATTTATTTGTATTTATTTATTTATTTATTTTTTCTGTAGAGACAGGGTCTCGCTATGTTGCCCAAGCTGGAGGAAGTGGAATTCCTGAGAGCAGCAGAGATCGAGCTTGGGGTTACTACGGTTTGCTGCGTCTGAGCTAAAGGACCTGCGAGAACAGGCCGGGCGCGGTGGCTCACGCCTGTAATTCCAGCACTTTGGGAGGCCGAGGCGGGCAGATCACCTGAGTTCCAGATCAGCCTGGCCAACATGGTGAAACCCCGTCTCTACTAAAAAATACAAAAATTAGCCGGGCGTGGTGGCGTGCACCTGTAATCCCAGCTACTCCGGAGGCTGAGGCAAGAGAATTGCTGGAACCCAGGAGGCGGAGGTTGCAGTGAGCAGAGATCGCAGCGCTGCACTCCAGCCTAGGTGACAGAGCTAGACTCTATCTCAAAAAAAAAAAAAGGACCTGCGAGAACAAAGTGTTACCTGGGGAGGTTGTGTTTTAAGTCAACAGAGTGTGTGTAACTGCAATAGGTTCTTGCCCAATGCACATAGCAAGTCTATATGCTGAGACACCAGGTTGCAGCAGGGAAAGAGGTCTAATCATACGGCTACCTAAGGAGGAGACAGGAAGAAGCCTCACATCTATCTCCCCTAGGAATTTGGGGTTGGGGTTTGTAAGGGTAATGGAGATGACTGATTGGTGGGAGAGTGCTGGGTGAAATGATGGTACAAGGAGATGAGGAAACTACATTCTCATGCTCTTGCCATTCCTCTGTGGGGGGTCTTCAAGCTGCTTGAAATCAACTGTTTCACTGGAATTCGTGGTCTGAAAAACATCTTAAGCGATCCTTAAACAAAAGCCTTATGATTCTAATGTCAGAGATCCTGTCTACAGGAACAACAGGGATGCAAATCAATGCTTAGTCTGAAGTCTGAAATCCTATCTATAGGAACAATAGACATGCAAATGTCAGTATCTAGTGCCTTGTGACTATTAGCAACAAGGAAGTAGGCCAAAGTGCAGCCTGATTAATGCTTAATTATAACTATATTTCTGTCCAGAACCTGCATGCAGTTTTTGTCAACCCTGTAGGGGCGGTTTCATGTGTGTCTTGATAGGATAAGCGCAGGCCCCTGGTTTTCCAGTAAGTCTTCGTTTCAAACGTGGATGAATCAAACCCTGCCAAACCTGTATTTCAACACATGAATGAGTCAATGCCCGTAACAGTATAACTATCTGTAAATCACAAAAGTATGAGAACTATCCTGTTGGGGCAACTACTCTTGAGCAGACTAAGTTACTTTTAGCCTGGGGCTACATATGCAGTCTGTAATTTGGGATTTACCTGAATATACATATTGGTCAGATGGTGAATGTTTAATAATGAAAATTACCATTCTTTGAATCACAATATGACCAGGTTACAAAAAAATAATAATCTGAATTTTCTTGGAAGGAAAATTCTGTTGTGTAATTTTATTATTTAAAATGTAGCAGCCGAGGCGCCGGGCACGGCGGCTCCCGCCTATAATCCCAGCACTTTGGGAGGCTGAGGTGGGTGGGTCGCCTAAGGTCAGGAGTTTGAGACCAGCCTGACCAACATGGTGAAACCCCGTCTCTACTAAAAATAGAAAAACTAGCTGGGCATGGTGGCGGGTGCCTGTAATCCTAGCTACTCAGGAGGCTGAGGCAGGAGAATCACTTGAACCCAGGAGGAAGAGGTTGCAGTGAGCCAAGATTGCACCATTGCACTCCACCCTGGGCAATAAGAATGAAACTCCATCTCAAAAAAAAAAGTAGTAGCCGAGCACAGTGGGAGGCCGAGGCAGGAACCCAAGAATTTGAGACCAGTCAGGGAAACCTGGTGGGACCCTGTCTCTACAAAAAACACAAAAATTAGCCAGCAATGGTAATGCATACCTGTCGACCCAGTTACTCGCGAGGCTGAGGTACGATCACTTGAGCCAGGGAGGTTGAAGCTGCAGTGAGCTGTAATCACACCCGTGCACTCCAGTCTGGACGACAGACTGACATCCCATCTCCAAAAAAAAAAAACGTAGTAAAGTTTTCAAGTTTGATGTTATAACGTAAGAACAATTTCTGTCAGATGCTCCTATGGCCATTTCACAGGGACATTTGTATTACTAAATAAGACACCTTCAACTGAGCTCCATGGAAAGCAAGGCTACCTCTCTGCTTTAATATGGTAATATTACCACCAATTTATTAAATGTTCCTTCCTTGAATAGGAATTTACTAAGACAAGAAATTCTTCCTATTTAATTCTTGGCCTTAAAAATTCTTTGGAGGGTACTGGCATTTCATTAAGCAATTTCACTGACTGAAGCTTCTTGTGTACTATTTAAAGAAGATGCACAGTATTTTCAGAAGCAGATTTAAGGTTGTTGTACTAACTTATTTTTAATTTATAATATTTTTGTCCGCTCTTGCTGCTATACATAATCACTAGAGAAAAAAATTGTCCTAAAAGTTTGGATCTAGAAATGTGACTATGAAACAATTTAATTGGCTTTTTTAGGGGTTGTTTGTTTCTTTGTTTTTTGAGATGGAGTTTCACTCTTGTTGCCCGGACTGGAGTGCAATGGCGCAATCTCTGCTCACTGGAACCTCCGCCTCCCAGGTTCAAGTGATTCTCCTGCCTCAGCCTCCCAAGTAGCTGGGATTACAGGCGTGCGCCACCATGGAGGCTAATTTTGTATTTTAAGTAGAGACGAGGTACCACCATGTTGGCCAGGCTGGTCTTGAACTACTGACCTCAGGTGATCTGCCCACCTTGGCCTCCCAGAGTGCTGGGATTACAGGCATGAGTCACCATATCCAGCCTTAATTGGTTTGTTTTGGGGTTGGGTTTTTTTTTTTTTTTTTTTTGAGACAGAGTCTGTCTCTGACACCGAGGCTAGAGTGTAATAGCATGATCTCTTCTCACTGCAACCTCCACCTACCAGGTTCATGCAAGTCTCCTGCCTCAGCCTCCCAAGTAGCTGGGACCACAGATGTGCGCCACCATGCCCAAATAAGTTTTGTATTTTTAGTAGAGACAGGGTTTCTCCATGTTGGTCAGGCTGGTCTCCAACTCCTGATCTCAGGTGATCCGCCCACTTTGGCCTCCCAAAGTGCTGGGATTACAGGCATGAGCCACCACGCCCTGCCAATTGGTTTTTGAGTTAACAAAATAATCACAGTTTCCGTCTGCATCTTGACTTTCCCTGTATATGCACACCAATTTCAGCATCTTCCCTTGCATAGAATCAAGGACAGATTTTTTTCAGCGTATATCATGTAAAAAGTACCCTCATGGCACATACATTTATTCAGCAAGTTCCAACAAACTCTTTTGTCTGCAAGCAACCATTGGTTATTGGTAAATCTTGCTACATTGGTAATATTCTCTGAAAATTACAAAATTAAAGCCTTTATCCGATCAGCTTTAGAAAGACATAATAACTGCTCCACCTTGCTTAAGTATCTTGTAAAACGAGACAATTTCAAAATCTACAATGTTTCGCCGGGCGCGGTGGCTCAAGCCTGTAATCCCAGCACTTTGGGATGCCGAGACGGGCGGATCATGAGGTCAGGAGATCGAGACCATCCTGGCGAACACGGTGAAACCCCGTCTCTACTAAAAAATACAAAAAACTAGCCGGGCGAGGTGGCAGGCGCCTGTGGTCTCAGCTACTCGGGAGGCTGAGGCAGGAGAATGGCGTGAACCCGGGAGGCGGAGCTTGCAGTGAGCTGAGATCGCGCCACTGTACTCCAGCCTGGGCGACAGAGCGAGACTCCGTCTCAAAAAAAAAAAAAAAATCTACAATGTTTCTGCTTGCTGCCAGTGATTTTCTTTTCTTTTCTTTTTTGAGATGGAGTCTCACTCTGGCCACCGCACCTGGCCAGTAATTTTGTATTACATCATTAATACATTAAGGTAGAGGTGGGAGAATCACCTGAGCCTGGGAGGTTGAGTCTGCAGGGAGCCGAGATCATGCCACTACAATCAATCAATCAATCAATAAAATAACATACATTAAGCTATACCTATTTTGTGAATATAAAACTGAAGATGGGAACAAACTATAGTGTGCTTGTGCTCATAGCCTTTACTGTATTTTTCCATGGGAAATTAGACTTTCATGCATTTCTGTTTACTGAGTTTACATTCCATAAATTTTTCTCAAAGTCAGATTCACTGAGACCTAGGAATTTTTCATAAAGTAGGGAAAATGGAAACAGTTGAATTAATAATTGGTCGCTGTGTGGTCAAACATAAAAAATTAAGCTTCATTCTTCATATCCAAATATATACTAGATATGTACAGTATCTGGTATATATACAGTTATATACTGTATATATCTGGTATATAAGACATTTTAAATATTTTTGCAGCATATTTAATATTTCATTAACCTTTTTGTGCACAGCAGAAAATGAATCAGGAAAAATATTTTAGGAATGTTTCCTAAAATAATATTTAGAATTAAGATATTGGGGAAATCGCAACTGAAAATGGTTACCAGTCTATAGCAGTTATCTCTACAAGCTCTAAAATCATTAGTCCAGGCACGGTGACTCACCTCTGTAATCTCAACACTTTGGGAGGTCGAGGTGGGAGGACTGCTTGAACTCAGGAGTTGGGGGCTGTATTGAGCCATGACTGCACCATTGCATTCCAGCCTGAGTGACAAAACGAGACCCTGTCTCAAACAAAAACAGCCTTCATGCATGCCAACCTATGATAACCTGTCTTACTAAAAGCATGTTTATAAAGTCTGTGGATTAGGGCCGGGCGCCGTGGCTCATGCCTGTAATCCGAGCACTTTGGGAGGCCGAGGCAGGCGGATCACTTGAGGTCAGGAGTTCACGACCAGCCTGGCCAACATGATGAAACCCAGTCTCTACAAAAATACAAAAATTTGCTGGGCATGATGGCGATGCCTATAATCCCAGCTACTCGGGAGGCTGTGGCGGAAGAATCGCTTGAACCCGGGAGGCGGAGGTTGCAGTGAGCCAAGATCGTGCCATTGCACTCCAGCCTGGGTCACAAGAGCGAAACTCCATCTCAAAAAAAAGAAAAGTCTGTGGATTAGAGAGAACAATTGTATTTGGAGTGCCCCATTTTAATCTAAACTTTCTCCTTTTCTTCATACGCTCTTTAAAAAAATTTTTTAGTCATGTCTCAAAGATGATTCAAAGATGATTTATCATATATGTGTTGTACATGAGATTCTCCCTCCTTGTGAAATTTTGAGGTGACCAAGTTGACAGTGTTTTTTTCTCCCTAATGTGTGAAAAATTACCAAATAGGAATTTTTTTTTTTTTTTGAGACAGGTTCTCCCTGTTGCCTAGGCTGGAGTGCAGTGGCACAAGCGTGACTCACTGCAGCCTTGACCTCCTCGGCTCAAGCAATTCTCCCATCTCAGCCTCCCAAGTAGGTGAGACTACAGACCCGCCCTGCTACACCTGGCTAACTTTTAAATTTTTAGTAGAGAGGAGGTCTTGCTATGTTGCCCAAGCTGGTCTCCAACTCTTGGGCTCAAGGGATGCTCCTGCCTTGAATTCCCACAGTGCTGGGATTCCTGGTGTGAGCTACCATGCACAGCCAGGGATTTTTTTTTTTTTCGAGGGGAGGGAATGGAACAAAACTGTTAAACATTTGTTTCTAAAAAGTGTTTTATGGGCCTGGCTTGGTGGCTCACGCCTGTAATCCCAACACTTTGGGAGGCCAAGTCGGGTGGATCACCTGAGGTCAGGAGTTTGAAACCATTCTGGCCAACATGGTGAAACCCCGTCTCTACTAAAAATACAAAAATTAGCTGGGCGTGGTGGGACATGCCTGTAGTCCTAGCTACTTGGGAGGCTGTGGCAGGAGAATCACTTGAACCCGGGAGGCGGAGGTTGCAGTGAGCGAGATCACACCACTGCACTCCAGCCTGGGGAACAGAGCGAGACTCTGTCTCAAAAAAAAATAAGTATTTTATATACTGTTATGAATGCAACTGTGCAAAATAATTCCATAGTAACTAGAATTATTGTATCGAATGTTCATTCTTTTTCCCTATGGTACGATTGTATTTTTATAAATATCTGTAGGCTCAAAAAGAACATAATGTTCTTTCTAAAGTTATCTAGATAACACACTCTTAATATCATACTGTCAGTGTAACTATTTGAAAGTTCCTGTTTATTACATAAAATAACATCTTTCATAATCCTCAATAATTATTATAGTATTTTACTTTTGTAGTATTAAATATATATTCATATATAATTCTACTGACTGCCAGGATTTGAATATTAAAGCACATCATCAGATTTTTATTATTTTTAAATTTTTATTTATTTATTTATTTTGAGACAGAGTCTCTCTCTGTCACCAGGCTGGAGTGCAGTGGTGTGATCTCACTCACTGCAACCTCCGCCTCCCAGGTTCAAGTGATTCTCCTGCCACAGCCTCCCAAGTAGCTAGGACTACAGGCATGTGCCACCACGCCCAGCTAATTTTTGTATTTTTAGTAGAGACGGGGTTTCACCATGTTGGCCGGGATGGTTTCAAACTCCTGACCTCATGATCTGCCCGCCTCAGCCTCCCAAAGTGCTGGGATTACAGGTGTGAGCCACCATGCCCGGCACATCATTAGATTTTATACTTCAAGTTACATTTGGAATTTAGAATACCTAAATTTAAAAGCAGGTATTCACACAGTAACGATAGGCCAGGTACACTGGTTTGCGCCTATAATCCCAGCACTTTGGGAGGCCCAGATCAGAGAATCACTTGAGCCTAGGAGTCTGAGACCAGTTTAGCAACATTGTGAGACCCCATCTTTACAAAAAAAAATTAAAACTTAAAAAAAAAAAAAAAAAGGCCAGGCGCAGTGGTTCGTGCCTATAATCCCAGCACTTTGGGAGGCCGAGGCGGGTGGATCATGAGGAGGTCAAGAAATCAAGACCATCCTGGTCAACATGGTGAAACCCCGTCTCTACTAAAAATCCAAAAATTAGCTGGGCGTGGTGGTGTGCGCCTGTAGTCCCAGCTACTCTGGAGGCTAAGGCAGGAAAATTGCTTGAACCCAGGAGGCAGAGGTTGCAGTGAGCCAAGATGCGCCACTGCACTCCAGCCTGGTAACAGAGCGAGACTCCGTCTCAAAAAAAAAAAAAAAAAAAAAATTAGCTGGGCATGGTGGCATGCACCTGTAGTCCCAGCTACTCAGGAGGCTGAGATGAGAGGATCAATTGAACCCCAGACGTTGAGGCTGCAGTGAGCACATTTAATATTATTTTTCTGTGCTTTGCAGAATATTTGAAATATACAGGGATGTATAAAGACAAAGGCCACATATAATCATACAATCCAGAGATAATCACTTGAAGCATTTTGTTTCTTATCTTTCTGAGCTTATTTTATATAAATACACACACACACACAAAATATTTATTTATTTATTTTCTTAATACAGTTGAAACCGTAAATACTGTTTTTTGATTTGTTTTGTTTTGTTTTTGAGATGGAGTTTCACTCTGTCACTCAGGCTGGAGTGCAGTGGCACGATCTTGGCTCCCTGCAACCTCTGCCTCCCGGATTGTAGCAATTCTCATGCCTTAGCTTCCTGAGAGTAGCTGGATGCAGGCGTGTACCACGATGCCCGGATAATTTTTGTATTTTTAGTAGAGATAGTGTTTCACTATGTTGTCCAGGCTGGTCTCAAACTCCTAACCTCAGGTGATCCACCCACCTCGGCCGCCCAAAGTGTTGGAATTACAGGCATAAGCCACTGCACCCAGCCATAAATACTGTTTTGAAACCTGCCTTTGTTATTTAATATACTTGAATACCTTCCATAGCATTAAATATTTTTCTTTTTTTTTCCTTTTTTTTTGAGACAGAGGTTCGCTCTTGTTGCCTAGGCTGGAGTGCAATGGCCTGTTCTCAGCTCATCACAACCTCTGCCTCCCAGGTTCAAGCTATTTTCCTGCCTCAGCCTCCCGAGTAGCTGGGATCACAGGCGTGTGCCACCATGCCCAGCTAATTTTGTATTTTTAGTAGAGATGGGGTTTCTCCATGTTGGTCAGGGTGGTCTTGAACTCCCGACCTCAGGTGATCTGCCCACCTCGGCCTCCCGACGTGCTGGGATTACAGGCGTGAGCCACTGCACCCGGCCAAATATTTTTCGAAAACATAAATTTAATGTCTACATATTTCATCTTATGGGTGCTTCCGACTTATTTACATGATTAGGTTCCAGTTTTTCACAATTAAATAGATGTGATTTTGCTTGCCCATAAATGCAGAAAAATAATTTGACAAAACAAATACTCACATTTACTCACAATAAAAACTCTCACAAAACTAGGGATGAAAGGGAATTAGCACAACATGATAAAAAGTATCTACACGCCAGGTGGGGTGTTTCACGCCTGTAATCCCAGCACTTTGGGAGGCTAAGGCAGGTGGATCATGAGGTCAGGAGTTCGAGACCACCCTGCCCAATATGGTGGAACCCCATCTCTACTAAAAATACAAAAATTAGCCAGACATGGTGGCATGCGCATGTTATCCCAGCTACTCAGGAGGCTGAAGCAGAATTGCTTGAACCCGGGAGGCAGAGGTCGTAATGAGGGAGATCATGCCACTGCACTCCAGCCTAGGGGAAAGAGTAAGACTCTGTCTTAAAAGTATGTACAAAAACCTGCAGTTAACGTCATACTCAATAGTGAAAGACTAAATGGCTTCCCCTCAGACTGAGAAAGGCAAGGATGTCTACTCTCAATACTCCTCCAAAGCTACAGTAATCACGAGCATGTCATACTGGGGAAGGGATAGACACATGGATCAATAAAACAAGAATCCAAAACTAAACCCACATAAATTTGGACAACTGACTTTTTACAGAGGTGTAAGAGCAATTCAGTGGGCCAGGCATGGTGGCTCACACCTGTAATCCCAGCACTTTGGGAGGCTGAGGCGGGAGGATCACCTAAGGTCAGGAGTCCGAGACCAGCTTGGCTAACATGGTGAAACCCCGTCTCTACTAAAAATACAAAAATTAGCCAGGCATGCTCGTGGGCACCTGTAATCCCAGCACTTTGGGAGACCAAGGCGGGCAGATCACGAGGTCAGGAGTTCGAGACCAGCCTGGCCAACATAGTGAAATCCCGTCTCTACTAAAAATATAAAAAAATTAGCTGGGGGCCGGGCACGGTGGCTCAAGCCTGTAATCCCAGCACTTTGGGAGGCCGAGACGGGCGGATCACGAGGTCAGGAGATTGAGACCATCCTGGCGAACACATTGAAACCCCGTTTCTACTAAAAAATACAAAAAACTAGCTGGGCAAGGTGGCAGGTGCCTGTAGTCCCAGCTACTCAGGAGGCTGAGGCAGGAGAATGGCGTAAACCCGGGAGGCGGAGCTTGCAGTGAGCTGAGATCCGGCCACTGCACTCCAGCCTGGGCAAGAGAGCGAGACTACGCCAAAAAAAAAAAAAAAAAAAAAAAAAAAAATTAGCTGGGTGTGGTGGCAGGCGCCTGTAAACCCAGCTACATGGCAGGCTGAGACAGGAGAATCCCTTGAACCCAGGAGACAGAGGTTGCAGTGAGCCTAGATCATGCCACTGCACTCCAACCTGGGTGACAGTGCGAGACTCCGTCTCAAAAAAATTAAAAAATAAAAAAAAGCACTTACATGAAGATAGAATAAGTTTTTCAACAAATTGTATCTCGGCCGGGCGCGGTGGCTCAAGCCTGTAATCCCAGCACTTTGGGAGGCCGAGACAGGTGGATCACGAGGTCAGGAGATCGAGACCATCCTGGCTAACACGGTGAAACCCCGTCTCTACTAAAAAATACAAAAAAGTAGCCGGGCGCGGTGGTGGGCGCCTGTAGTCCCAGCTACTCGGGAGGCTGAGGCAGGAGAATGGCGTAAACCTGGGAGGCGGAGCTTGCAGTGAGCTGAGATCCAGCCACTGCACTCCTGCCTGGGCGGCAGAGCGAGACCCCGTCTCAAAAAAAAAAAAAAAAAAAAAAAAAAACCAAATTGTATCTCAACTATTGGACTTCTATATGCAAAATAAATGAACCTCAACCCAACTCTCACACTTTTTACGCAAAGTAAATAAAAACAGATCATGGCCGGGCGCGGTGGCTCACGCCTGTAATCCCAGCACTTTGGGAGGCCGAGGCGGGCGGATCAAGAGGTCAGGAGATAGAGACCATCCTGGCTAACACTGAAAAACTGTCTCTACTACAAATACGAAAAAATTAACCGGGCATGGCGGCGTGCGCCTGTTGTCCCAGCTGCTGGGGGAGCTGAGGCAGGACAATGGCAGGAACCCGGGAGGCGGAGCTTGCAGTGAGCCGAGATCCGGCCACTGCGGGTGACACAGCAAGACTCCGCCTCAAAAAAAAAAAAAAAAAAAAAACCAGATCATAGATATAAATTTAAACTGGGAAGTGAGGCGCACCTCTGCCTGGTAGACGCACTGTCTAAAAAGTGAGGAGTGCCTCTGCTGGGCCGCCCCACCGTCTGGGAAGTGAGGAGCGCCTTTGCCTGGCCGCTGTGCAACCCTCTAAATCTGAAGTGGCAGCCTTGTGTGTGATCTTTATGCCCTCCCCAAGTTTGCATTTTTGACAATAAATTTTACTTTTAAATTAAAAGTTTTAAATACGGGAATATAAACATACACGTAAATAAATTTAAAACATAAAACTAGGAAACTTCTAGAACAAAAAAAAATCTTTATGACCTTGAGTTAGGCAGAGTTCTTACACGACACCAAAAGCCCAATCCACAAAAAGCAACAAAGTACAAATTGGACTTCATCAAAATTAAAACTTCATTATTATTATTATTATTATTTTTTTTTTTTTTTGAGACATAGTCCCCCTCTGTCTCCCAGGCTGGAGTGCAATGACCTTGGCTCACTGCAACCTCCACCTCCCGGGGTCAAGTGATTCTCATGCTCAGTCTCCTGAGTAGCTGGGACCACAGGTGCGCACCACCACACCCAGCTAATCTTTGAATTTTTAGTGGAGACCTGGATTCACCATGTTGGCCAGGCTGATCGTCAACTACTGCTTACCTCAAGTGATCTATCTCCTTCAGCCTCCCAAAGTGCTGGGACTACAGGCCTGAGCTACCGCACCGGGACTATTATTATTCTAATAGTTTTGCGGGGAACAGGTAGTGTTTAGTGACATGGGTAAGTTCTCCAGGTGTGATTTCTGGGATTTGGTGCATTCATCACTGGAGCAGTGTACGCTGCATCCAATGTGTAGTCTTCTATCCCTCACTCCCGCTCCCACTCTTCCGAAGTCCCCATAGTCCATTATAGCATTCTTACGACTTTGTGTCCTCATAGCTTAGCTCTCACTTAAAATTAAAGCTTTCTTTGTTGTTTTTTTGTTTTTGTTTTCGTTTTTTTTGAGACAGAGTCTCGCTCTGTCACCCAGGCTAGAGTGCAGTGGCTCGATCTCAGCTCACTGCAAGCTCTGCCTCCCAGGTTCACGCCATTCTCCTGCCTCAGCCTACTGGGTAGCTGGGACTACAGGTGCCCGCCACCATGCCCGGCTAATTTTTTTTTGTATTTTTAGTAGAGACAGGGTTTCACCCTGTTGGCCAGGATAAAATACTTATTGATCATATATCCAACAAAGGACTTACATTCAGAATAAATTAAGAACTGTCAAAACTGAACAGTAAGAAAATAAACTACTTTCAAATGCCTGCCTTCTTCAACTAGGCTTTGTTAATGTGGTTATTGCAATCAGCATTCTCTCTAAGAGTCTTTAACATAATAAATGAGGTCAGGTGGTAATCCCAGCACTTTGGGAGGCCGAGCTGGGCAGGTCATTTGAGGCCAGGGATTCCAGACTAGCCTAGCCAACATGGTGAAACCCTTCTCTACTAAAAATACAAAAATTAGCTGCGCGTGGTGGTGTGTGCCTGTAGTCCCAGCTGCTCAGGAGGCTGAGGCATGAGAATTGCTTGAACCAGGGAGGCAGAGGTTGCAGTGAGCCGAGATTGCGCCACACATTCCCGCCTGGGCGACAGAGCCAGACTCTGTCCAAAAACATAAAAATAAAAGTGCTGAAGGAAAAAAAAACCAGCCTGGGCAACAGAGTGAGACTCCATCTCTAAATAAATAAGTAAATAAGTAATACATGATTAGGTGTTACTCTTTTACCTATTACCTAATGTCTAGTTAATATATCTTTAGAAGTACTCAGAGTTGAAAAAATAAAATTTAGGTTGTACAGAAAGATCATTAAGAATATAATGGATGGGATGCTGTGGCTCACACGTGTAGTCCCCAAAGATCCAAACTTTGGAAGGCTGAGGCGGGAGGATTTTGAGCCCAGAGGGTGTAGGCTGCAGTGAGCTATGATCACACCATTGCACTCCAGCCTGGGCAAAAGAATGAGATCTCATATCAAAAAGACAAAAATGGGCCAGGCACGGTGGCTCACACCTGTAATCCCAGCACTTTGGGAGGCCGAGGCAGGTGGATTACCTGATGTCAGGAGTTCAAGACCAGCCTGGCCAACATGGTGAAACCCCGTCTCTACTAAAAATACAAAAAAAAAAAAAATTAGCTGGGCGTGGGGGCAGGCGCCTGTAATCCCAGCTACTTGGGAGGCTGAGGCAGGAGAATTGCTTGAACCTGAGAGGCAAAGGTTGCAGTGAGCCGAGATTGCGCCATTGCACTGCAGCCTGGGCAACAAGAGCAAAATTCCGTCTCAGGAAAAAAAAAAAAAAAAGACAAAAACAGTACAGCTGGGCGTGGTGGCTCACGACTGTATTCCCAGCATTTTGGGAAGCCAAGGTGGGCAGATCACCTGAGGTCAGAAGTTGGAGACCAGCCTGACCAATGTGGAGAAACCCCGTCTCTACTAAAAATACAAAATTAGCCGGCCACAGTGGTGCATGCCTGTAATCCCAGCTACTCGGGAGGCTGAGGCAGGAGAATCGCTTGAACCCGGGAGGCGGAGGTTGTGGTGAGCCAAGATCACACCATTGTACTCCAGCCTGCACAACAAGGGCAAAACTCTGTCTCAAAAAAAAAAAAAAAAAAAAAATCTGAAGGTCACAAAAATCAAAAATATACATATATTTAAAAAACACAAAAATAACCAAAAAGCCAGGTGCAGTGACTCACGCCTGTAATCCCAGAGCTTTGGAAAGCTGGGGCAGGCAGATCACTTTGTCAGAAGCCTTTGAACTGGAGCACCTCCATCTTGAATAGGGGCTAGGTAAAATGAGGCTGGTCTGCATTCCCGGATGGTTAAGGCATTCTAAATCACAGGATGAAATAGGAAGTCCTCACAATATACAGGTCATAAAGACCATGCTGGCACAGTGGCTGATGCCTATAATCCCAGCACTTTGGGAGGCTGGGGTGGGCAAATCACTTGAGCCCTGGAGTTCGAGACCAACCTAGCCAACATGGTGAAACCCCATCTCTACTAAAATACAAATACAAAAGTTAGCCATGTGTGGTGGCAGGCCTGTAATCCCAACTACTCGGGAGGCTAAGGCAGGAGAATTGACTGAACCCATCAGAGAGGTTGCAGTGATCCAAGATTGTGCCACTGCACTCCAACCTGGGCAACAGAGCGAAACTCTATCAAAAAAAAAAAAAAAAAAAAAAACCTTACTGATAAAACAGGTTGCACTAAAGAAGCCAGCCTAAAACCTACCAAAACCAACATGGCTATCAAAGTGACCTCTGGTTGTCCTCACTGCTGATATAGGAGTTAAAAAGAAATTATTTAGGCAGATAGTGAGGGTAAGAAAGTCCTCAGTAAGGGTTTCCTTTTAATAAAAAGCAGCCCCCAAATTTTATTTCTAACAAGGAGCCTGTAAAGTTGAGCTGCAGACATACACAAGCAAGTGGAAGCTTGCATGGGTGAATGCCGGCAGTTGTGCCAATCAGAAAAGGCTACCAGAGACTAGGCGTGTTCAAAATGGCAACTCCATCTTCTCTTTTTCTTTCCAACCACTTGTGCAGTGGGGAGCAGACAACATGGCACTGGCCCAGTGGCAAGCCCATCTGCATTAAGAAGATTAGGGTGGGTGGCCAGCTTCCTCTCATGCTATATAGATGTCACACCTGGTCCAACCCATCTTTGGGCCCCTGGTAAATCAGACACTGTCTCCTCAAGCCTGCCTACAAAATCCGGTGCACTCCACTGAGGTCTGGAGGTCCCATTCGGGTGCCCCTCTGTCTCGAAAGAGAGAAAGTTGGTTCTCTGGGCCAGGCAGGGTGGCTCATGCCTGTATTCCCAGCGCTTTGGGAGGCCAAGGCGGGCAGATCACATGAGGTCGGGAGTTCGAGACCAGCCTGACAAACATGGAGAAACCCCCTCTCTACTAAAAACAAAAAATTAGCCAGGCGTGGTGGCGCATGCCTGTAATCTCAGCTACTTGGGAGGCTGAGGCAGGAGAATCAGTTGAACTCAGGAGGTGAAAGTTGCAGTGAGCCAAGATCGTGGCACTGCACTACAGCCTGGGCAACAGAGCAAGACTCTGTCTCAAAAAAAAAAAAAAAGAGAGAGAGAATATAAGGAAGTTGGTGGAGCTATAAATTGATATAACCTCTTCTGAGCAACTTAGTAGTGTGTCAATTATAAATAAGTAGACCTTTTGATCAAACAATTACTTTTTTAGTAATATATTCCATAAATATATTTGCAAATGTAAGACTCATCGAAAGCAGTATTTGATGCTTTTTGACTATAAACTAAAACTTGACTATAAACAAAATGTCTAGTAGAGGACTAGATGAATAAGTTGTGGTAAATTGGTATGCTGCATAGCTATTAAAGGTGTGAACATACTTAAAATGTCTAAAACTGTTTAAAAGTGTCAAAAGCAAATAATTTTCCACTAGGATAATAGACTAAGCTAAAACACGAAACCCTCCCCCCTACTTCAAATTCAATAGAAATGCTAAATAAAATATATATTTTTAAATGTTTCCAAAGCTGGATTATGGCTGGGGCTTATTATATTGTTCTGCATATGTTTTTTGTTTGTTTTGTTTTGTTTCTGAGGCGGAGTCTCACTCTGTCGCCAGGCTGGAGTGCAGTGGCCCAATCTTGGCTCACTGCAACCTACGCCTCCCAGGTTTAAGCGATTCTCCTGTCTCAGCCTCTCCAGCAGCTGGGACTACAGGCGTGTACCACCACACCCAGCTAATTTCTGTATTTGTAGTAGAGACAGGGTTTCACCATATTGGCCAGGAAATCTCCTGATTTCGTGATCCACCAGCCTTGGTCTCCCAAAGTGCTGGGATTACAGGTGTGAGCCACCACGCCCAGCCTGTTCTAAATACGTTAAAAGAATTGCCTATAATAAAATCTTTCCTTAATAAAAAGTCCATATTTATCAACCTGAGAAAAATACAATTTAAAAATGGGCAAGGAACAAGAACAAAAACTTAACTAAAAGTTGGCAATTTAGCACATAATAATATTTTTTTATATCATTAGCAACTAGGGAAATGCAAATAAAAACTACATCGAGATACCCCTATACTGAAACAGATCCAATTGCCCTATAGAGCTGATGTATATGGTTTCTTTCAATAAACACAGTAACTGATCCTTTTAAAACTTGAGACAGTTACATTTGTCTTATCTGAGTTCCTTTCTCAGGAAACCATCAGGCCTCCCAGATAGTATGAACCAGTTGAAACTCACAAGATCACTGCATTTGGACAATGAAAGTCAGACCCCTCACCTATCATGATTGCATAACCCACCACCTACTTCCTGTTCACCAACCCCTCTTCCTTACCCCTCACCAATTCATGTTTTTCCACATATGGTTACATTTCTTACCAGCAATATAAGCCACTCATTTTAGTCTGTCAGGGAGATGGATTTGAGACTGATCTCCCATCTCCCATCTCCTCAGCAGTAACACCCAATTAAAGCCTTCTTCCTTGGTAACACTTACTGTCTCCCTGATTGGCTTTCTAAGCCACAAACAGCAGCACCTAGACCCAAACCCTGGTGTTTCAGTAACAACACCATTGATTAGAATGTCTAACAGTTTTTGGCCGGGCGCGGTGGCTCAAGCCTGTAATCCCAGCACTTTGGGAGGCCGAGATGGGCGGATCACGAGGTCAGGAAATCGAGACCATCCTGGCGAACACAGTGAAACCCCGTCTCTACTAAGAAATACAAAAAATAGCCGGGCGAGATGGCGGGCGCCTGTAGTCCCAGCTACTCGGGAGGCTGAGGCCGGAGAATGGCATGAACCCGGGAGGCGGAGCTTGCAGTGAGCTGAGATCCGGCCACTGCACTCCAGCCTGGGCTACAGAGCGAGACTCCGTCTCAAAAAAAAAAAAAAAAAAGAATGTCTAACAGTTTTTTAAAATGCTAAAAATACCAAATAAAGAACGTGGACCAACTGAACTCTCGTAAGTTCATAAGGGGAACACATAACAGCACAGTCACTCTTAAAAATGGTTTGCTGGTTCCTTGTACAATTAAATATACATATTTACCATGACTCAGCAGTCCCACTCCTGGGTATCTACCTTAAAGAAATAAAAATTTATCTTCACGCAAAAGCCTGTACACAAACATTTATAGCGGTTCTATTCAGAATTCCAAAACTTGGAAAAGGCCGGGCGCGGTTGCTCATTCCTGTCATCCCAGCACTTTGGGAGGCCAAGGCAGGAGGATCACTTGAGGTTAGGAGTTTGAAACCAGCCTGGCCAACATGGTGAAACCCCTTCTCTACTAAAAATACAAAAATTAGCCAGGTGGGGTGGTGTGCACCTATAATCCCACCTACTCGGGAGGCTGAGGCAGGGGAATCACTTGAACTCCAGAGGCGGAGGTTGCACTGAGCCAAGATCTCGCCACTGCACTCCAGCCTGGGCAACAGAGTGAGACTTCATCTCAAAAATAAATAAATAGGCCGGGCATGGTGGCTCATGCCTGTAATCCCAGCACTTTGGGAGGCCGAGGCAGGCAGATCACCTGAGGTCAGGAGTTTGAGACCAGCCTGACCAACATGGAGAAACTCCTTCTCTACTAAAAATACAAAATAGCTGGGCATGGTGGCATATGCCTGTAATCCCAGCTACTAGGGAGGCTGAGGCAGGAGGATTGCTTGAACCTGGGAGGTAGAGATTGCGGTGAGCCGAGATTGCGCCATTGCATGCCAGCCTGGGCAACGAGAGCGAAACTCTATCTCAAAAAATAAATAAATAGACAAACAAATAAATATAAAAAATAACAAAACGCAGCCGGGCGTGGTGGCTCACGCCTGTAATCCCAGCACTCTGGGAGGCCAAGGCGGGCGGATCATGAGGTCAGGAGATCGAGATCATCCTGGCTAACGTGGTGAAACCCCATCTCTACTAAAAATACAAAAAATTAACCGGGCGTGATGGCAGGTGCCTGTAGTCCCTGCTACTCGGGAGGCTGAGGCAGGAGAATGGTGTGAACCTGGGAGGCAGAGCTTGTGGTGAGCTGAGATTGCGCCACTGCACTCCAGCCTGGGCGACAGAGCAACACTCCATCTCAAAAATAAAAAAATAAAAAAATAAAAAACGGGCAAAAATACAAATATCCTTCAATGGGTAAATACTCTTCAGTATATTCACACCATGGAATACTATCAGCAATTAAAATAAAACTGTTGTAGGCCAGGTGTAGTAGCTCATGCCTGTAATCTTTGGGAGGCCGAGGTGGGTGAATCACCTGAGGTCAGGAGTCGGAGAACAGCCTGACCAATATGGTGAAACCCTGTCTCTACTAAAAATATAAAAATTAGCCAGGCATGGTGGGATGCACCTGTAGTCCCAGCTACTCGGGAGGCTGAGACAGGAGAATCATTTGAACCTGGCAGGTGGAGGTTGCAGTGAGCCAAGATCGAGCTGCTGCACTCTAGCCTGGGCAACACAGCAAGACTCTGTCTCAAAAAAAATAAAAATAAAAAATAAATAAACTTTTCACATACAATGATATGGATACCAACTAAATTGTGACCTTTTTTCCTTTCTTGTCCAAATTTCTAACTAAGAGACCTAGGGAGTCACGCCCTACAAACCATAAAAATCTCACCAGGAGGGTTTTTTTTTTTTTTTTTTTTTTTTTTTTTTTGAGACGGAGTCTCGCTCTGTCGCCGGGGCTGGAGTGCAGTGGCCGGATCTCAGCTCACTGCAAGCTCCGCCTCCCGGGTTTACGCCATTCTCCTGCCTCAGCCTCCCAAGTAACTGGGACTACAGGCGCCCGCCATCTCGCCCGGCTAGTTTTTTGTATTTTTTAGTAGAGACGGGGTTTCACCGTGTTCGCCAGGATGGTCTCGATCTTCTGACCTCGTGATCCACCCGTCTCGGCCTCCCAAAGTGCTGGGATTACAGGCTTGAGCCACCGCGCCCGGCCCAGGAGGGTTTTATTTAACCCTATATACCGGCTTAGTTTCCAACCTGACTGTGGCATAACATTGCATGACAAAGAAGGAAATCAAAATATTTTATCACCAAATAGCCTTCTTTGCCATATATATTATATATTTATATAAAAATATAGGGCCGGGTGCGGTGGCTCATGCCTGTAATCCCAGCATTTTGGGAGGCCGAGGCAGGTGGATCATGACGTCAAGAGTTTAAGACCAGCCTGGCCAACATGGTGAATCCCAGAATCCCATCTCTACTAAGAATACAAAAATTAGCCCGGCGTGGTGGCACATGCCTGTAATTCCAACTACTTGGGAGGCTGAGGCAGGAGAATCGCTTGAACCTGGGAGGCAGAGGTTGCAGTGAGCCGAAATCACACCACTGCACTCCAGCCGGGGCAACAGAGCAAGAGTCCGTCTCGAAAAAAACCCAAAAAACAAACAAACTATATATTTTTTATTTTATTTATTTATTTATTTCATTTTTTTGAGAGAGTCTCCCTCTGTCTTCCTCTGTCACCCAGGCTATAGTGTCATAGCACAATCTAGGCTCACTGCAACCTTCGCTTCCCAGGCTCAAGTAATCCTCCTACGTCTGCCTCCCAAATAGCTGAGATTAACGTCTTTGCCACTGTGCCGGCAAAGTTTTGTATTTTTTGTAGAGATGGGGTTTCGCCATGTTGCCCAGGCTGGTCTTCAACTCCTGGGCTCAGGCAATCCTCCTGCCTAAGCCTCCCGAAGTGCTGGGATTACAGACTTGGGCCACGGCACCCGGCCAGAGAATCTAGCACCTTTTAAAGGTCTAAATAGGACATTTTTGCCATCTAAAGCCGGTCACTATGAGACATCCTAAGAACCTCGGTCTCCACAACTCCTTATCTAAACCCAGACACTCCTTTCTATGAACCTGGTCTTCCGATAACCAATTGCCAATCAGAAAATCGCTGAATCCTCCTATGACCTGTTAGCACCGCTTGGAGTTGTCCCGCCTTTCCTGACAGAACCAGTCATTTTCATTTGTTACTTTATTTAGCCTGACACCTTAAACATGACTGGGACAGAATGCGAGGTTGATTTTCTGGGAACAATCGCCACCCTCTTCCTTGCCCTCTCTCTCCTTTCTGTCTCTCCCTGGTTTCCCCTTCTGCCTTCCCACCTCTCCCTTGTTTTTGCATCCCCGTGTTTCTCACGCCCTGTATCATGGTCTCCGTCTGTCTCCTCTCGCTCTGTCACAGTCTCCCGCCGGGGGCCGAGGGTGCCCGGCCCGCATCCCTGGGTGACCCTGAGTCCCCGCAGGCGGCCCCGAGACCGGGGTGGCTTCCGCATGGGGTCTCTGCCCGGGGCCGTTCTCTGCCAAGGAGGGAGCGTGGCCGCTCGGGGAGCCCAGAAGGCCCCTGGACCCACGGGGACCGGACGTGGTGGGCGGACCCCTCCTCCGCGTCCCCGAAGGGACAAACCCAGGGCCCCCACGGCCTCCGCGCCCCCGACGGAACAGACACCCTCAGGCCACCGCCCGCCTCCCACCACCTATCCGGCCTCGCTGGATTCCCGGGACCTCCTCACGGACGAAGCCCTCGAGCTCATCCCTGACTCGGGGGCGGCTTTGGAAGGAACCGCACCGGACGCTCCCCTCTTGCTGCCTCTCAGTCTGGGTTTCTGTGGAGCGCGTCTCCCAGTCGCTGTCCCTACTCTCTCTCTCTCTCTGTTCCTGCTCTCTCCATGTTCACCTGCCCCTCCATTTCCCCTCCCGTCAGCTCCCTCATCTGGTCTCCGACCGCCTCCCTCGCTTGCAGATCCCGGGAGTCCGAGGCTCACTCAAACATCGGCGTGCTGCGGCCTGCACGGAGGGTTCCCGGGCCCCTCCTCTGAGGACCGACCCCCCGGGCGGCGCCGCTCCTCCAGCCCGCAGGGGGCGGTATGGGGCGGAGCGGCCCCAGCCATTGCCGGGCGCCGAGTCCCAGCATGCACCGCGCCCGGTCGGCGCTGCGTTGTGGGGCAACCCAGGCTGTGCCTGGGAGTCGGGTTGGGGCGGAGCGGAGGGGAGGCCGTGCCAGGCGGGGCCGGTTCGTGCGGAACCGCCATGGCCGAGCCGGCTTCGGTAAGAGGGGCCGATGGAGGATGCAGGACTGTCGAAACTCGGGTCCCTGTTGCAGCTGGAGTGGGGTCCGCGTCCAGGGAGTGGGGCGGCGGGGGCCTGGGTCTGGGGGTTGGCAGTGGCCCACGGACTGAGCTCCGGGCCGGGCTGGAGAAGGCGCAGTCTTGCTGCGTGTGCTGTTCTGGAATTGACCTGGGGAAAAGCTGGTCTGGCCGGGCTTGGCAGCGCGAGTCTGTGGCCCCGGCCACTCGGAAGGCTGAGGCGGGAGCAGTGCTTGAGCCCGGGAGCTCTGCGCTGTATATGCGCTGTGTCCCTCGCGCGGTGCCTCCGAGTTCTGCATCTGTGTGGTGACCTCGGGAGCGGGGACCACCAGGTTCCCCAGGGAGGGGGAACCGGCCCAGCTCGGAAGCCAAGCAGAGCAAAACTCCCGTGCTGATCGTTAGTGGGATCGCGCCTGTGAATAGCCACTGCCGTCCAGCCTGGGCAACAGCCAGACCCCGTCTGTTTAATCAATAAATAAAAGTCGGTTTGGGAGAAAGAATCCGGGTGGGAAAGATCTGTTTCTCAGCTTGTTGTCGGCTCAGATCAACAACGCTGTCCCTGCCTTCAGTGTCGGGACTCTGAACCTCGGGGTGTCTCTGGGGCCCGTGCTCTCCTGCTGAAGGTAGTTTCAGAGAAGCACATCTGTGTTAAGCAGATGAGAAAAAGGAGAAGGAAAACTGGAACTGAGAGAAATTGGAGACTGCTCCCTCTAGGAAAGGACAGAAAACTTAAAATGAATTGGGTGGTTAGCGTAAATCGAATTTACCGTAAATGCTGTAGTATTGTAATGGAAAATTTGAGCACCGGTTTTAGAGTTTGAAAGGCATATCCTGAGGCTTAATCCAGGAAACTCTGTTACATTCAGTTAAGTATAACCTTCTTATATGTGCAAGTTTTTCTTGTGCTCCCAATGAAATTTTATAATCTTACGAATGTAATGCTCCTTATTTATATTTGATTCTTCCCTTTTGCCTCCCACTCCTTTTCCCCAGCCTCCCTTGGCAAGTACAGATTCTTTTTCTGATTTCTTCAAGCTGTGTTTCTACAGCCAGGCTTTCTTTTTTTCTCTCTTCTTTAAATGATTGGGAACCTCCTGGAATATTCCTCTCTGGGAAAGTTTGTGGTAGCTCTTCTTTGACTGTACATTTGAGTTCATAGAAAATGTGATAACAGTTTCTTGGCTAATATATTATTTGGGATAGGCAAGGAGAAATCTTTTTTTGATTTTCCTTTCCACTGTAGCAGTTTAATGCTAATTGTAAATATGGTCATAAATGGGAATTTTATAGGTGGAAAACACATGGATGGCTGGGCGTGGTGGCTCATGCCTGTAATCCCAGCACTTTGGGAGGCCAAGGCAGGCGGATCACCTGAGGTCGGGAGTTCGAGACCAACCTGACCAACATGGAGAAAGCCCGTCTCTACTAAAAATACAAAATTAGCCAGGCATGGTGGTGCATGCCTGTAATCCCAGCTACTGGGAACGCTGAGGCAGGAGAATCACTTGAACCCAGGAGGTAGAGGTTGCAGTGAGCCGACATCGTGCCATTGCACTCCAGCCTGGACAACAAGAGCGAAACTCCGTCTCAAAAACAAAACAAAACAACAACAACAAAAACACATGGGTGAGGTACAAGAAAACCGTAGAGGATTTTGGTTTAAGTCTCATTATAAGAATAACAAGGCCAGGCACCGTGGCTCACGCTTGTAATCCCAGCACTTTGGGAGGCTGAGGCGGGCAGATCAACTGAGGTCAGGAGTTCCAGACTGACCAGGCCAACATGGCGAAACCCTGTCGCCTGTAATCCCAACTACTCGGGAGGCTGAGACAGAAGAATCTGTTAAACCTGGGAGGTGGAGGTTGCAGTGAGCCAAGATCGTGCCACTGCACTCCAACCTGGGGACAGAGTGAGACTCCGCCTCAAAAAAAATAAAAATAAAACAAGTTTGAACTTGTTTGTCATAATAGCTGATACTTCAGCTTTCAGGGCTTATGATAGTTTTGATGATAGAATTTTAGCTTTAAAACTTTTTATCTCCAAAATCCTAAGTGTCAAATGTCAGGTGTCCTAGATTCCCTTATTGGGAGAATTGTGCTCCTGACCAACATTTTCTAGACACTTGGGAAGAGCCTCAGCCATCTTTCAAAATGTCCAGTGCTTTTCTTCTAGGCTGTCATGTATATTTATAGCACAGAATCTGAAAGGAGTGAAAATGGAATTTTCAAAAGTTAACACATGTTCTGTTGCTTCCCTATTGCCACAGCGGATCTGTCCTCAAACACCCAGGAAGAGCAGCCCTGGTTAGTTCAGTCCATACTAGAGATTGTAGATTAATGGTCCACGAGCCAATCATGGCTTGCAGACATTTTGTTTGAAACACCCCTGTTAAAATTGTGAATTTTAGTTGCCAACATGAGTTCACATAAAATGATCTATGTTTCCAGTTTGTCTTTTAAGAAAATGACACGGCCGGGCGTGGTGGCTCAAGCCTGTAATCCCAGCACTTTGGGAGGCTGAGACGGGCGGATCACGAGGTCAGGAGATCGAGACCATCCCTGGCTAACTTCGGTGAAACCCGTCTCTACTAAAAATACAAAAAAAACTAGCAGGCGAGGTGGTGGGAGCCTGTAGTCCCAGCTACTCAGGAGGCTGAGGCAGGAGAATGGTAAACCGGGGCCCGGAGCTTGCAGGTGGCTGAGATCCGGCCACTGCACACACTCCCAGCCTGGAAGCGACAGAGCAGACCCTGCGTCTCAAAAAAAAAAAAGACACATCCCAGGCCGGGTGTGGTGTCTCACGCCTGTAGTCCCAGCACTTTGGGAGGCCGAGGTGGGTGGATCACCTGAGGTCAGGAGTTCAAGACCAGCCTGGCCAACATGGTGAAACCCTGTCTCTACTAAAAATACTGAAATTAGCCGGGCGTGGTTGCACATGCCTGTAATTCCAGCTACCACCAGGAGGCAGAGGCAGGAGGATTGCTTGAACACGGGAGGCAGAGGTTATAGTGAGCCGAGATTGCACCATTGCACTCCAGCCTGGGTGACAGAATAAGACTCCATCTGTTGTAACTAAGCGAGTTATAGAGAAACGCCACACTTTGAGACAAATTATGGAGTCCTTTATTAGCCAGTGACCGAGAGACAGCGCTCAAAATTTTCTCGGCCCTGAGGAAGGGGCTAGTTTTGTTTTCATACTGTGGTCTAAATGGGGGAGGGGGGAGTTTAGCTGAAGCAATTTTTACAGAAGCAGAACTGGCAAAAAGTTAAAAAAAATTGATTGGTTACAAAAGTTATAACAAAAAATAAACAGTTCCAGGTGCAGGGGCTTAAACTATCACAAAGAGATAAATGCAGGGGCTTTGGGTGCCATCCACCGAGCGCGTCCCCAGGAGCTGCTGGTGCAGCTTGCCTCATATCTTATCAGTAAGTGCATTCCTGGACGTGCTTTGAGTCAGTTTCCACTAGTTATGCCCTTAAGGGAGGGAGGTAAAGGGGCTGAAAGTGAAGGAACTAAAATGGAGTCTGTCTGGCTCCCTCAGCTAAGAGAGAATCAGGTTAAAACAAGGTAGGCTATCACATGTCTACAAAAAAACAAACAAAAAACACGTCTCAGTGTAAAACCAAGCTACAAACCCTGTAGAAGATGACACTGGAGAAAATCTTTAGAACCTAGGGCATGGTGGGAAGTTCCTAGATGTTGCATCACAAGCACAATCAATAAAGGGAAAAAAGGGATAAATTGGACATAATCAAAACTGAAAACTTTGGCTTTCTGAAGGATCCTGTTAAGAGGGTGAAAAGATACGGACTGGGGTCAAAATTTGCAAACCACCTATCTGACAAAGGACTCCTATCTAGACTACATAAAGAGCTCAGCTAGGCAAGATGGCTCACGCCTATAATCCCAGCACTTTCAGAGCCTGAGGTAGGAGGACTGCTTGAGCCCCGGAGTTTCAGATTAGTCTGCGTGACATAGCAAGACACCATCTCTATTTTAAAAATTAAGAATCTTCCTTGGACAGTTAAAAAAGATCCAATTAGAAAATGGGCAAAAAATATAAAGCGACATTTCGCCAAAGAGAATATATGCATGGGAAAAAACACATAAAAAGATGTTTGACTGGGCATGGTGGCTCACACCTGTAATCCCAGCACTTTGGGAGGCCGAGCGGATCACGAGATCAGGCATCGAGACCATCCTGGCTACCAACACGGTGAAACCCCTGGCCTCTACTAAAATACAGTAAAAAATTAGCCACGGGCAGCTGCACCTGTGGCCCAGCTACCCTCGGAGGCTGAGGCAGGAGAATGGCCTGAACCCGGAGGCGGAGCTTGCAGTGAGCTGGATCAGCCACTTAATTCCAGGCTCAAGCACAGAGCAAGACTCTGGTCTCAAAAAAAAAAAAAAAAAAAAGATGTTTAACATCATTACTCATATTAGGAAACCAAAATAAAGTTTACAAAGCATATATCACTTTACAACTATTAGAACTGTTAAAAGTAGTGACATTGCCAAATGCTGGAGAGGGTGCTAAGAAATGCTGTCTTACAGATTGCTGGTAAGAATGTGAAATGGTGACGAGGCACAGTGGCTCAGGCCTGTAATCCCAGCACTTTGGGAGGTCGAGGGTGAGGGCTCGGGCCAAGGTCAGAGTCTCGAGACCAGCCTGGACCTCAACATAGGGAACCCCTGCTTTTATATTAAAAATACAAAAAATTAGCTGCACCATGGCAGCACACCTGCAGTCCCAGCTGCTCGGGAGGCTGAGGCTGGACAATCACTTGATTCCAGGAGGTGGGGTTGTGGTAAGCTGAGATTGCGCCACTGCACTCCAGCCTGGGCAACAGAGTGGTACTCCCTCTCAAAAAAAAAAAAAAAAAAAAAGGAATGTAAAATGGCCCAGCCACTCTAGAATATAGTTTGGCATTTTCTTTAAAAACTAAACGTATACTTATCATATGACACAGCAGTTGTAGTCCTGGGCATTTATCCCAGAAAAATAAAAAAAACATGCCCACCCCAAATCTGTACATGATTGTCCATAACAGCTCTCTTGTTAATATCCAAAAAGTTAAAACCAAAATATTTCTCAGTAGGTGAATGGTTAATCAAACTGGTGCATCCATACCATGGAATACTACTCAGCAATCAAAAAGAAATGAAATACAGTCATGGGTTGCTCAACGACAAGAATGCGTTGTGAGAAACACATTGTTAGGCAATTTTGTGGTTGTGCAAACAGAGTGCTTCCAAAAACAGATGGTATAGCTTACTACGCACCTAGGGTATATGGTGTAGCTTATCGGGCTATTAGTCTTGTACAGCATGTTACTGTACTGAATACTGTATGCAGTTGTAACACAATGGTATATTTGTGTATCTAAACATAAACGTACAGTAAACATGCAATATTATAACCTTATAGGACCACTGTTTTATATGTGGTCTCTCACTGAAGCATCATGTGGCACATGACTATATTGGTAAACATGACAACTTGGATGGATCTCAAGGACATTATGCTGAGAGAAAAAAGTCAATTTCAGAAGGTCGCATACCATGTGATTCCATTTATATAACTTTTTTTGTTTGTTTGTTTGTTTGAGACAGAGTGTCACTCTGTCTCTCAGGCTGGAGTGCAGTGGCACAATCATGGCTCACTGCCATCTACGCCTCCCAGGTTCAAGCAATTCTCCTGCCTCAGCCTCCTGAGTAGCTGATACTACAGGCATGTGCCACCATGCCCAGCTTAACTTTTTGTATTTGGGTAGAGACGGGTTTTCACCATGTTGGCCAGGCTGGTCTCAAACTCCTGCCTGCCTTGGTCTCCCAAAGTACTGGGATTACAGACGTGAGCCACTGCACCCAGCCAACATTCCTGAAATGGCAGAATTGTGATGGATAATAGATTTGTGGGTGTGATTATAAAGGGTTGGAACAAGGGAGCTGTTTGTGGTAATGGGATGCAGTTGTCTCTCAGTATCCTCAAGGAATTGGTTCCAGGACCCCTCACAGATACCAAAATCCATGGACGCTCAAGTGCCTTATATAAAATGGTAGAATTTACATATACCCTGTGCACATTTTCTTGTATATAAATTATCTCTCAATTGCTTATAATACCTAATACAACATAAATGCTATGTAAATAGTTATGCTGGATTTTTAAAATTTTGTAGTATATTTTATTATTGCGTTTTAAAATACATTATTTAAATTTTTATTTTATTTTTGAATAGAGAAGAGGTCTTGCTATGTTGCTTAGGCTGGTCTCAAACTTGAGCTCAAGCACTCTTCCCACCTCAGCCTACCAAAGTGCCGGGATTACCGTACCTGGCTTTTATTTGTAAAGCAGTTTTGATCCAAGGTTGGTCGAATTTGTGAATGTGGAACCTGCGAATACAAAAGCTGACTGTAGTTGTGTTTTTTGATTGCAGTGGTGGTTACATGAGTGAGCACATGTGATGAAATAACGGAATTATACGCACACATTGTACCAATGTCAGTTTTTTTCCTTGTTTTGATATAGTACTATAATGTACAATATGACCTTTAGGGTAAACTGGGTGAAGGGTACGTGGAACCTTTTTAAAAATAACTTTTTGGCCAGGTGCAGTGGCTCATGCCTATAATCCAGGCGTGCCACCACGCCCTGCTAATTTTTGTATTTTTAGTAGAGATGAGATTTTGCCATGTTGGCCAGATTGGTCTCTCGAACCAGGCATGGTGGCACACCCTGTAATCCCAGCTACTTGGGAGGCTGGGATAGGAGAATCAGTTGAACCTGGGAGTCAGACCTTGCAGTGAGCCAAGATTGTGCCACTGCACTGCAGCCTGGGCATCAGAGTGAGACTCTATCTCCAAAAAAAAAAAAACAAAAAAACCCAGGCTGGTTTTGAACTCCTGAACTTAAGCAGTCCTCCTGCCTCAGCCTCCCAAGTAGCTGGGACTATAGGCACACTTACAGGGAAGCCTTCTGTGCTGTTTTTGCAACATCTTGTGAATCTACGTAATTATTTCAAAGTAAAACATTTTTCAAAAACTGACACATCCAACAATACTGGACCCAGTCTTCCACAGCAATAACTGGTTGCTGCTAAGTAAAGCATCCCTCTTTAGATGGTCTTTGTGTTCAAAGACCTGCTATTCATTCATTCATTCATTTTCTTTTTTTTTTTTTCTTTTTTTTTTTTTTTTGAGACGGAGTTTGGCTCTGTCGCCCAGGCTGGAGTGCAGTGGCCGGATCTCAGCTCACTGCAAGCTCCGCCTCCCGGGTTTACGCCATTCTCCTGCCTCAGCCTCCCAAGGAGCTGGGACTACAGGCGCCCGCCGCCTCACCCGGCTAGTTTTTTGTATTTTTTAGTAGAGACGGGGTTTCATCGTGTTAGCCAGGATGGTCTCGATCTCCTGACCTCGTGATCCACCCATCTCGGCCTCCCAAAGTGCTGGGATTACAGGCTTGAGCCACCGCGCCCGGCCCATTCATTCATTTTCGTTTATTTTTATTATTTTTGAGACAGTCTCACTCTGTAGCACAGGCTGGAGTGCAGTGGCAGGATCTCGACTCACTGCAACCTCTGCCTTCCAGGTTCAAACAATTCTCCTGCCTCAGCCTCCCGAGTAGCTGGGACTACAGGAATGTGCCACCACGCCCAGCTAATTTTTTTATTTTTAGTAGAGATGAGGTTTTGCCATGTTGGCCAGGCTGATCTCTTGAACTCCTGACCTTAGGTGATCCACTCACTTTGGCCTCTCAAAGTGCTGGGATTACAGGCGCGAGCGACCACGCCCGGCCCATTCATTCATTTTACTTGGCTTCAATAGACATTTGTGACCCCTTTGTTGTTTATTATATAATATGGCACCATCCAGAAATAATTAACATGTTTTCTTTCTGTATCTCAATAAAGTAATGGACATTGAAAAACAAAGTAGCCGTAAAGTAAAAATGTATGTGTATACTATTTGTGATTCCAGGTAACTGTGACATTTGATGATGTGGCCTTATATTTTTCGGAACAAGAGTGGGAGATCCTGGAGAAGTGGCAGAAGCAAATGTATAAGCAAGAGATGAAGACCAATTACCAGACCCTTGATTCCCTGGGTAAGATGGGCTTCTAAGGAATCATGTTTTGGGAACCAACCTAATAGTGCCAGGCTTCCTTCCCTGTATGAGCCGTGGGCTGGTTGAAAATGATACTGGGCCCAGTTTACATTCATAATGTCTCTTCCCTTTCCTATAATGGCCTGGAAATATGAAATTCCTTTTTATCCGGTGGTATCTTTGCCTTCAGTGTTATTAATATTCTGAATTCTCTGTCTCCCACCTTAACCCTCCCCCATTTCTCCCACAATTAGAATTAGTAATCTAATTGCCCCTGTTTTTTAAAAAAGTGTATTCTTTTATTTCTTTAATATTTTCATGCTTCCTTATTGTGTTGCCTGAATAAGACAAATTTCTCATCTTTTTTTTCTTTTTTTTTAAAAGAGACGGGGTTTCACCGTGTTAGCCAGGATGGTCTCGATCTCCTGACCTCGTGATCCGCCCGTCTCGGCCTCCCAAAGTGCTGAGATTACAGGCTTGAGCCACCGCGCCCGGCCAATTTCTCATCTTAAACCTGGCCTCATTAAAACCATTTCTGCTGGTATCACTATAATAAGTGATCTCAGTCTAGCCTGAAGGACTCATTCCCTGTTTGTTGTGTGAGATATGAATGACAAGAGTCAACCATGTGAAATTAGGGGGAAGAGAATTTTAAGCAGAGAAAAACTAGGGCAAAGGCCCCAGGATAGGAGTGCCTGGGCTCAGTTTGTTGGGACCCACACTGAGCCTGTGGTAGGACATGCACAGAGGGCTGGTGAGAAAGTGATGCCGAGGCAGGAAGGGCCCCATAGGACAAGATAAGGAGTTGGATTTTATTCTCAACACAAGGGGAAGATTATGGGGGGATTTAAACAGAGGGGAGTAATTTACTTTTAAAATGATTACTTGGGTTGCTGTGTGGAGAATGAATCATAGTGGATAGCAATGAAAGGAGAGAGACTAGCCAAGAGTGTTGGCCGTTCTGGTGCGATTTCATGGCAGCTGAACCAGGTAGGTAGTAATTAAGACAGAAGAAGGTGGTCTCCAGATAGGCTTTGGAGGCAGAATCCCAGATTTTGCTGATGGATTGGATGTGGAAAAAAGAATCAACTCCTCGATTTTTGGTTTGAGTATCCTGATGGCAAGTGGCTTTGTTCACCAACAGCAGGAAGGGTGGGGAGGTCGCACATTTGGGCCACATTACATCTGAGATGCTCATAGACATTTCCATGGAAACATAAAGTATGTGAAACTGGAATTCCATGTTAAGGTCAGGACTGGATTTACAGAATTGGAAGACGTTATAGTGATGGTATTTTAAACTATGGGGCTGGTTTGGGATCATCTAGGGAGAATGCGTAGACAGAACAGAAAGAGACCTGGGACAGGCCCTCATTTAGAGGCTAACCTGAGGACACTGAGGCCCAGTAGCCAGCAGGGTGGGACAGATGAGAGCTGTGTGCTGATCCAGTGTTGTTTTGAGGTATCACAATTAGGGTCCTTGAACTTGGAAAATTTAGCCTGATTTTTCCAAATTTCAAAAATCAAATGGTATTACCTGCCAATGATTTTCTGTATAGAACATCCAGATCCAGGCCCCAGATCTTAGGATTTAGCAGATTCGAGCTCAGGCCCAGGGATCTACATTTTTCACAAGTATTTGAGGTGCTGCTAATGGTGGTGGTACCCACTTCGGAGAAGAAGCCTTGATGTGAGGGCTGAGCTGTAGCAGACACCACGAAAAGCTCAGAGGAAGAGGCTTCCTGCTGCCTACTCTGAAGACCCTCTACTGATCTATGAAAACCCTTTTTTTTTTTTTTGACGGAGTCTCGCTCTGTCACCCAGGCTGTAGTGCAATGGCATGATCTCGGCTCACTGTAACCTCAGTCTCCCAGGTTCAAGCTATTCTCCTGCCTCAGCCTCCTGAGTAGCTGAGATTACAGGCACATGCCACCACACCCAGCTAATTTTTATATTTTTAGTAGAGACAGGGTTTCACCATGTTGGCCAGGGTGGTCTTGAACTCCTGACCTCAGGTGATCTGCCCGCCTCGGCCTCCCAAAGTGCTGGGTTTACAAGCGTGAGCCTCCGCACCCGGCAAAAACCCTTCTTTTAGGCTTACACCACTAGACTGCATTACTCTCTACCTCTTAATCACTGTTATTTAACAACCTCCTGTTTCTATCACTTCACTGATCAAAAATGTTGGTACCTCGATATTCACCAGGTGTGGTGGCTCACGCCTATAATCCCAATAATTTGGGAGGCTGAGGCGGACAGATGACTTGAGATAAGGAGTTTGAGACCAGCCTGGCCAACATAGTGAAACCCCATCTGTACTAAAAATACAAAAAATTAGTCAGGCGTGGTGGCAGGTGCCTGTAGTCCCAGCTACTTGGGAGGCTGAGGCAGGAGAATGGCGTGAACCTGAGAGGCGGAGCTTGCAGTGAGCCGAGATCGTGCCACAGCACTCCAGCCTGGGCAACAGAGCAAGATTGTGTCTCAAAAAAAAAAAAATTAGCCAGCGTGGTGGCACATACCTGTAATCCTAGCTACTCAGGAGGCTGAGGTGGGAGGATTGCCTGAACCTGGGAGTTGGAGGTTGCAGTGAGCCGAGATCACAACACTGCTCTCTAGCCTGGGTGACAGAGTGAGACTCTGTCTCAAAAAAAAAGAAAAGAAAAAAAGAATTTTGGTACCTCAATAGTGAGGATTGGATGTGAGCCATCTAATCAGAAAAGTTTAGTGATTGAAGTTCCCTCCTTAACTCCCTATAAGTTTTCTTCTCTTCTCTTTTCTTTTTACTCACAGTGTTCTCATAATGATCACTTTTTAAAATCCTCATCATCCTTAATTTGTCTGCTTCCTTTAATTTTATGAAATATTGGGCCAGGCACAGTGGTTCACACCTATAATCCCAGCACTTTGGGAGACCGAGGCAGTAGGATTGCCTGAGGTCAGGAGTTCGAGACCAGCCTGGCCAACATGGCAAACCCCAACTCTACTAAAAATACAAAAATTAGCCAGGCGTGGTGGCACGCACTTGTAATCTCAGCTACTCGGGAGGCTGAGACAGGAGAATCACTTGAACCTAGGAGGCAGAGGTTTCAGTGAGCCAAGATCATACCACTGCATTCCAGTATGGGAAACAGAGTGAGACTCTGTCTCAAAAAAATATTGCAGAGGATATTTAAACTGAACAGTCTTTTTTTTTTTTTTTTTAGACAGAGTCTCTATCTCCAAGGCTGGGTGTAGTGGCACAATCACGGCTCACTGCAGCCTCAAACTCATGGGCTCAAGTGATCCTCCCAACTCTGCCTGCTGAGTAGCTGGGACCACAGGCATATGCCACCACACCTGGCTAATTTTAAAAATTTTTGTAGGGATGGGGTCTCCCTATGGTGCCCATTCTGGTCTCAAACTCCTGGGCTCAAGCAGTCCTCCCACCTCAGCCTCCCAAAGTTCTGGGTATACAGGCAGGAGCCACTGCGCCTGGCCTGAACTAAACAGTCTTGGTAAGGCTATATTCTATTGTCATTCATGTAATTTCAACGGCTTTCATTTTTTTGACTTAATTTTGATTTCATGTCTCTAGGAATCAAAGTCAACTATGAAAATGATTTTTATTGTGGGTAATGGTAAAAGAGAGAGACAGAGGCCAGGCATGGTGGCTCATGCCTGTAATTCTAGCACTTTGGGAGGCTGAGGTGGGCGGATCACTGGAGGTCAGGAGTTTGAGACCATCCTGGCCAACATGGTGAAACCCTGTCTACTAAAATTACGAAAATTAGCCGGGCATGGTGGCGTGCACCTGTAATCCCAGCTACTCGGGAGGCTGAGGCAGGAGAATTGGTTGAACCTGGGAGGTGGAGGCTGCAGTGAGCCGAGATCGCACCACTGCATTCCAGCCTGGGCGACAGACAGAGTGATACTCCGTCTCAAAAAAAAAAAAAAAAGGGTCACAGGGCTGGGTACGGTGGCTCACCCCTGTAATCCTAGCACTTTGGGAGGCTGAGGCAGGCAGACCGCTTGTGCCCAGGAGTTTGAGACTAGCCTGGGCAACATGGCAAAACTCTATCTCTATAAAAATAAAAAATTAGCAGGACATGGTGGCACGTGCCTATAGTCCCAGCTACTCACTCAGGAGGCTGAGGTGGGAGGATCAGTTGATCCCTGGGAGGCAGAGGTTGCAATGAGCCAAGATTGTGCCACTGCACTCCAGCATGGGTGACAGAGTGAGACCCTATCTCAAAAACAAAGTAATAATGATAATAATTTTTTAAAGGCCGGGCGCGGTGGCTCAAGCCTGTAATCCCAGCACTTTGGGAGGCCGAGACGGGCGGATCACAAGGTCAGGAGATCGAGACCAGCCTGGCTAACACGGTGAAACCCCGTCTCTACCAAAAAAATACAAAAAACTAGCCAGGCGAGGTGGCGGGCGCCTGTAGTCCCAGCTACTCCAGAGGCTGAGGCAGGAGAATGGCGTAGACCCGGGAGGCGGAGCTTGCAGTGAGCTGAGATCTGGCCACTGCACTCCAGCCTGGACGACAGAGCAAGACTCCATCTCAAAAAAAATAAAAAAATAAAAAATAAAAAAATAATAATTTTTTAAAATAATTTTTTTTGAGACGGAATCTCGGTCTGTTGCCCAGGCTGTGGTGCAGAGGCACGATCTCTACTCACTGCAGCCTCCATCTCCCAGGTTCAGGTGATTCTCGCACTTCAGTCTCCCGAGTAGCTGGTTTTACAGGCATGTGCTACCACACCCAGCTAATTTTTGTATTTTTAGTAGAGACGGAGTTTGCCATGTTGGCCAGGCTGGTCTCTAACTCCTGACCTCAAGAGATCTGCCTGCCTTGGCCTCCCAAAGTGCTGGGATTACAGGCATGAGCCACCATGCCTGGCCAAAAAAATTATTTAAGTATGCAGTAAACTTAAAGTCTGTGTGGACTCTATTTGCAGGGTATGCTTTTTCCAAGCCAGATTTGATCACATGGATGGAACAAGGGAGAATGCTATTCATCAGCGAACAGGGATGCTTAGATAAAACAAGAAGGACAACTAGCCCTCCTACTGATGAACAGTTGGACATGAAGGATACTGGAAAGTTGCCATGTTTTGGTGAGTAAGATGGATTTAAAGTCATGAATTATTTAATTTTCCTAGCCTTGTTTCTTGAATCTTTCTTTTTGGATACCTGGCTAGATCTAGTCAATAAGAAAAGTTGTTTTGATGGAAAGTGTTAGTTTTCTTCACTCAAGAGGGTAGCAAATGTGGCCAGGCACGGTGGCTCACGCCTGTAATCTCAGCACTTTGGGAGGCTGAGAGGATGGATCACTTGAGGTCAGGAGTTCCAGACTAGCTTGGCCAACATGGTAAAACCCCATCTCTACCAAAAATACAAAAAAATTAGCCGGGTGTGGTGGCGGGCATCTGTAATCCCAGCTACTCTGGGGGCTGAGGCAGGAGAATCGCTTGAACCTGGGAGGAGGAGGTTGTGGTGAGCCAAGGTCGTGCCATTGTACTACAGGCTGGGTGACAGAGCGAGCCTCCATCTCAAAAAAAAAAAAAAAAAAAGAAAAAAGAAAAAAAAGAAAAAAGAGGGTAGCAAATGTGAGACTGTATTACGTATTACTTTCATACAGAAAGAAGTTTTATATACACATATATATAATTTTTTTGTTTGTTTGTTTTTGTTTTTTTTTTTAGACAGTCTTGCTCTGTCACTCAGGGTAGAGCCCAACAGTGCAATCTCAGTTCACTGCAACCTCTGCCTCCCGGGTTCCAGGGATTCTCCT
Organism: Papio anubis; assembly: GCF_008728515.1. NCBI lineage: Eukaryota > Metazoa > Chordata > Mammalia > Primates > Cercopithecidae > Papio > Papio anubis. The sequence goes on from NC_044979.1 coordinate 9,806,277, forward strand.
GCCTTAGCTTCCAGACTAGCTGGGACTACAGGTGTCTGCCACCACACCTGGCTAATTTTTTTGTGTTTTAAGTAGAGAAGGAGTTTCACCATATTGGCCAGGCTGGTCTCGAACTCCTGACCTTGTGATCCATCCAATTCGGCCTCCCAAAGTGCTGGGATTACAGACGTGAGCCACCGCGCCCGATACCCAGCTAATTTTTTGATACTTTTAGTAGAGATGGTGTTTCACTATATTGGCCAGGCTGATCTCAAACTCCCGACCTCAAGTGATCCACCCATTTGCTCTTCCAAAGTGCTGGGATTATAGACGTGAGCCACCATGCCTGGTATGGTGATATATGTTATTTAAAAAAAAAAAACAAATCCTGGGAAGAAGATGAGAATTCCTGTAAAAGTAAGGGATGGCCGGGTGTGATGGCTCATGCTTGTAATCCTGGCACCTTGGGAGGTCAAAGCAGGTGGATCACCTGAGGTCAGGGGTTCGAGATCAGTCCGGCCAACATGGTGAAACCCCCTCTCTACTAAAAATACAAAAATTAGCTGGGGGTGGTGGCGCATGCCTGTAATCCCAGCTACTTGGGAGGCTGAGGCAGGAGAATTGCTGGAATGCAGGAGGCGGAGTTTGCAGTGAGCCCAGATTGCACCACTGCACTCCAGCCTGGGTGACAGAGTGAGACTCTGTCTCGGAAAAAAAAAAAAAGAAAAGAGCAAGGGATCCATTTGTCAAAACCCTGAGAGGAAAAATCACCTCCTTGTCACACTGCCATGTCCATTTGAATATACAGAAATGAAAAACCCTCTAATTTTCTACAAAATATTTTTTTATTGTACAGAACTTTAAAACTTGGGTTAAAACTCCTTTTGAGGCCGGGTGCAGTGGCTCACGCCTGTAATCCCAGCACTTTGGGAGGCCGAGACGGGCAGATCACGAGGTCAGGAGATCGAGACCATCCTGGCTAACATGGTGAAACCCTGTCTCTACTAAAAAAATACAAAAAATTAGCCGGGCTTGGTGGCGGGCGCCTGTAGTCCCAGCTACTCGGGAGGCTGAGGCAGGAGAATGGCGTTAACCCGGGAGGCAGAGTTTGCAGTGAGCCAAGATTGTACCACTGCACCTCCAGCCTGGGCGGCAGAGTGAGACTCCATCTCAAAAAGCAAAAACAAAAAACAAACAAACAAAAAAAACAACTCCTTTTGAATTCCTTGTAACATAAGGGAATATTTCACTTTTTTTTTTTTTTTTTTTGACAGAGTCTCGCTCTGTCGCCCAGGCTGGAGTGCAGTGGCACAATCTCGGCTCACTGCAACTTCTGCCACCTGGGTTCAAGCAATTCTCCTGCCTCAGCCTCCCAAGTAGCTGGGACTACAGGCATGTGCCACCACGCCCGGCTAATTTTTTTGTATTTTTGGTAGAGACGGGATTTCACCGTGTTAGCCAGGATGGTCTTGATCTCCTGATCTTGTGATCCACCCGCCTCAGCCTCCCAAAGTGCTGGGATTACAGGCGTGAGCCACTGCATCCAGCCAGTATTTCACTTTTTATAGTGCGTGAATGCTTTCCTTTTTTTTTTTTTGAGACAGAGTCTCACGCTGTCACCCAGGCTGGAGTGCAGTGGCACCGTGTGGGCTCACTGCAACCTCCATCTCCTGGGTTCAAGCAATTTTCCTGCCTCAGCCTCCTGAGTAGCTGGGATTACAGGCGCCCACAACCACGCCTGGCTGGTTTTTACATTTTTAGTAGAGGCAGGGTTTCACCATGTTGGCCAGGCTGGTCTTGAATTTCTGACCTCAGGTGATCCATCCACCTCGGCCTCCCAAAGTGCTGGGATTACAGACATGAGCCACTGTACCCAGCTGCGTGAATGCTTTTCTAAGTTCTTGGGAGTCAAGGAGTCCTCTGAAGAAGGAGACTTTGAGCCCAGGAAGTGTGTCCAAGCCCCAACAACAGGATAAAAGAATTCCCTGTTCAGGCACGGTGACTCACACTTATAATCCCAGAACTTTGGGAGGCTGAGGGCGGATCACATGAGGTCAGGAGTTTGAGACCAGCCTGGACAACATTGTGAAACCCATTTCTACTGAAAATACAAAAATTAGTTATGCGTGGTGGCAGGCACGTTATTCCAGCTACTCAGGAGGCTGAGGCAGGAGAATTGGTTGAGCCCTGGAGGCGGAGGTTGCAGTGAGCCACGATGGTGCCATTGCACTCCAGCCTGGGTGACAGAGCGAGACTCCGTCTCAAAAAAAAAAAGTAAATAAAGAATTCTCAAGAGTTTCATTTCACTGCCACTGTCCATTCATTCATCTAACCAATATTGAGTGCCTACCACAGTCATAGGAGTACGTTAATATTACTTTAGGCGAGGGCAAAATCTTTATATAATGTATGTGTATGTATACATATGAATAAAACAATTGTTATACTCTAGATGTTGATCGTCTTACTGACATGGCAATTAAGTTAGCCAATTATATTGAACTATACATAGTTGAATTAGTCAACTATAAAATAAGATTGCGGCCGGACGCAGTGGCTCAGGCCTGTAATCCCAGCACTTTGGGAGGCTGAGGCGAGTGGATCACGAGGTCAAGAGATCGAGACCAGCCTGGCTAACACGGTGAAACCCTATCTCTACTAAAAATACAAAAAATTAGCCAGGCGCTGTGGCGGGCGCCTGTAGTTCCAGCCACTTGGGAGGCTGAGGCAGGAGAATGGCGTGAACCCGGGAGGCGGAGCTTGCAGCGAGCTGAGATCGCGTCACTGCACTCCAGCCCGGGCGACAGAGCGAGACTCCCTCTCAAAAAAAAAAAAAAAAAAAAATTAGCCGTGCATGGCGGCACACGCTTATAATTCCAGCTACTGGGAAGGCTGAGGCAGGAGAACTGCTTGAACCCGGGAGGTGGAGGTTGCAGTGAGCCAAGATCGCGCCACTGCACTCCAGCCTGGGAAACAGAGCGACACTCTATCACAAATAATAATAAAATAAAATAATAAAAAAAAGTTTAAAAGGCAGCCCTAAAACCCAATTATAGGGTAGACATATCACTGATGAGAGTGATACTTCTTTCCGCTCCAGATCACGAAGGAACTCTCAGGACAAAAGAAGAGGATTGCCGTTTAAATGGTCCTCAAAAACAGGACTTGGGTGCTGCCTTACCAGGGAAGGAGAGAAAGATTTTATCAGCTCGAAGAGACACCTTCCAGTCTCCAAGTCTCCAAGAAACAGAGATTCCAAATAAAAAAGTCAGCATCACAGCATCTGATCCAGACAAGAAAGACCTGCGGCACAAGCCTCGGGAGACCCCAGGGCGCTTAGAAATTCCCACAGGGCCAAGATGCTATTCCTGCTATGTCTGTAGGAAAGTCTTCCAAGTAAGGAGGGATTTGCTGAAGCACAAACGGAGCCACTCCAAGAGCCAGCTCCGCAGATATCCTAAGTACAGAAACACGTCCAGAGGGAAGTCCGAACTCAGGCGGACGCAGAGGCTCCTGTGTCAGAAGAAGCGGTTCCAGTGCAGTGAGTGTGAGAAGAGCTACTTCCTGAAGGGCAGCCTCGTCACTCATCAGGTTGTCCACACCGGCCAGCGGCCCTACCCGTGCCCTGAGTGCGACAAGACCTTCCGGTACAGGGCCAACCTGAAGAAGCACCTGTGTCTGCACCGCGGGGAGCGGCCGTTCTGCTGCGGGGAGTGCGGCCGGGCCTTCGTGCAGCAGTGCGAGCTCACGGAGCACCTGCGGCTGCACAGCGGAGAGAAGCCCTTCCAGTGTCCGCAGTGTGACCGGTGCTTCCGCCTGAAGAGGGGCATGAAGGTCCATCTGTCACAGCACAGCGGGAAGAGGCCCTTCCACTGTCCCGAGTGTGGCCGGAGCTTCTCCCGGAAGGCTGCCCTGAAGACCCACCAGAGGACGCACAGCGAGGAAAAGCCGTTTTCTTGTGATGAATGCGGCAGGAAATTCATCTACAAGATTAAGCTGGACGAGCACATCAGAGTTCACACGGGAGAGAAGCCCTTTTCGTGTCCCGAGTGTAACAAAAGTTTCCGCCTCAAGAGAAGCCTGAAAGCCCACGGGCTGCAGCACAGCGGGAAGAGGCCTTTCCAGTGCCCGGAGTGCAGCAGGGGCTTCTTCTGGAGGAACGCCATGCGCGCCCACCAGCGCCTGCACAGCGAGCAGAAGCCCTTCCCCTGCGCCGAGTGCGGCAAGCGCTTCACGCGGCCCTCCAAGCTCGCCTGCCACACCAGAGTCCACGACAGGCAGAAGGAGTTTCCCTGTGGTGAGTGCAAAAAGACCTTTTCTCAGCAGTCGCGGCTCACGCAGCACCTGAAGGTCCACACCACGGAAAAGCCGTTCTCCTGCGTCGAGTGCGGCCGCAGTTTCCGCCGGCGCGCGCATCTCACAGAGCACACGAGGCTTCACAGCGGCGAGGAGCCCTTCCAGTGTCCCGAGTGCGACAAGAGCTTCTCCTGGAAGGCCTCCATGAAGTTCCACCAGCGGATGCACAGGGACGAGAAGCCCTTCGCGTGCAGTGAGTGCGGCAAGACCTACACGCATCAGTCTCAGCTCACCGAGCACCTGAGGCTGCACAGCGGCGAGAAGCCCTACCAGTGTCCTGAATGCCAGAAGACGTTCCGCCTCAAGGGAAATCTGAAAAGCCACCTGCTGCAGCACAGTGGTCAAAAGCCGTTCTCTTGTGTGATGTGTGGCAAAAGTTTCACTCAACAGTACCGGCTCACAGAACACATTCGAGTCCACAGCGGGGAGAAGCCCTTCCAGTGTCCAGAGTGTGACAAGAGCTACTGCATCAGGGGCAGCTTGAAGGTCCACTTGTATACGCACAGTGGAGAGAGGCCCTTCCAGTGTCCTGAGTGTGGCAAAGGCTTCCTCCAGAAGAGAAGCCTGAAGGCCCATCTGTGCCTTCACAGTGGGGAGAGGCCTTTTTCTTGTGATGAGTGTGGAAGGAGCTTCACGTACGTGGGGGCGCTCAAGACCCACATTGCGGTGCATGCCAAGGAGAAGCCCTCCAGCCTCTAGGTCAGGCCATGCGGTAGTCAGGCAACCACAGCTTTCAGGTGGTGCCAGCAGCTCTGTTGGCTCGAGTTGAGGCAGGTTGAAGGATTCACAGGGTAAGATGGGGCACAGTGGCTCCCGCCTGTAATCCCAGCACTTTGGGAGGCCCAGGAGGGAGGATCGCTTGAGCCCAGGAGTTTGAGACCAGCCTGGGCAACATTGCAAGATTCCCTCTCTACAAAAAATATGAAAGTCAGCCAGGTGTTATGGTGCATGCTTGTGGTCCCAGCTACTTTGGGAGGCTGAGGCAGGAGGATCGCTTGAGCCCAGGAGGTAGAGGCTGCAGTGAGCCATGCTCACACCACTGCACTGTAGCCTGGGTGACACAGCAAGACCTTGTCTCACAAAAAAAAAAAAAAAAAAAAAAAAATCACAAAATACTGGCTATAGACACACTGGCTGGATGTGTGGTCTGCAGAACCTGATAGCTCCTTGACAAAAGTTGCAAATAATCTGGTCAAAGACAGTCAAAGAGACATCTCCCTCAATAATCCTCATAGGAAAGACCTGCCAGTCATGGAGGAAACATTTATACTGATCTGCTAGTCCAGCAGATCTCTTCAGTGTCATCCAATAATCCCTTCATTAAATTCAGAAACCACAGCCTGAGTGAACAAATGTTACAGGCAGGAACATACTCCTCAGTCAGCTTTTCCATTACCACGCCATTTTACTTAAATCTGTATTAAAGCCTTCAGTTTTCCCTCATAGTGGATTTTCATTTTCTCTCAGATGGTGAGAGGGCATCTGCTTCTTGGAATGTTTCCATAATGCTAAAAATAAATGTCTTCCACTATCTTGTTTGTTAAAATGATTACCCATGTGTTCTTTCCTTCTGAATTTTACTTAAATCACCTAAAAATCCACCATTGTGAGTAACAGGCAGTGTTATTTATCTAACCCCCCTACATTTTTGACAGTGTTACGTCAGTTCTCAAAGAACTGTACTTAACAGGGTCTCTGAGGAAAATACCAAAGGAAAAAATACTGTCAGTCCGTGGTATCACTCTATTTTTTTTGCCCTGTGGCCCAATCTAACATTATAAGATAATTTTCCAGGCTATTCTGGCAAACCCTCATCTGTCTCCCAGACTGTCAATCTTTGACATTACTCTTGTTTTTTTTCCTTGAGATGGAATCTTGCTCTGTCACCAAGGCTGGAGTGCAGGGGTGCCATCTGGCTCACTGCAAACTCTGCCTTCTGGGTTCAAGTGATTCTCTTGCCTCAGCCTCCCGAGTGTCAGGGACTACAGGCGTCTGCCACCACGTCTGGCTAATGTTTTGTATTTTTAATAGAGGCGGGATTTCACCACGTTAGCCAGGATGGTCTCCATCTCCTGATATCATGATCCACCCACCTCGGCCTCCCAAAGTGCTGGGATTACAGGTATGAGCCACTGCGCCCAGCCTTTGACATTACTCTTAAGAGAACTTACAGTCTTCCTTAGAAAGTTTGAGTGCCTTCATAAATCTTGTGTGTTGCACAAAACGTGGTCCCCAGTTACCGAAGTCAGAATCTGCTGGGATCAAAGTCATTACAAGAATCACAGCATGTATACGAAGAGGAAAAAGGTGCCACCTGTAGTTGGGACAGTCCTGTGGGTAGGGAATAGGCTGCTATTTATGTGGTACACCTCAAAAAACAAAAAATGCCAGTGATCAGATAAATGAAATGCCAACAGTTTAACAGGTAGATTCAGAACTAAAGATAAAACAATGTGAAAATAAAGACATTACACCTGTAATCTGAGTACTTTGGGAGGCCAAGGTGAGTGGATCACCTGAGGTCAGGTCAGGAATTCGAGACCAGCCTGGCCAACACGGCGAAAGCCCATCTCTACAAAAAATAGAAGAATTAGCAGGGCATGGTGGTGTGTGCCTGCAGTCCCAGCTGCTTGGGGGCTGAGGTGGGAGGATCGCTTGAGCCCAGGCTGGTTAAGGCTGCAGTGAGCCATGTTCGCACCACTGCACTCCAGCCTGGGTGACAGAGTGAGATCCCGTCTCTCAACAAATGAAAAAAAAAAAAAAAAAGATAATGAGTACCTAACGGTACCACATGCTACAGAAAGAGGTCGAAGAAGAAAAGGATTATAAATGTCATTGAGAGATATTACCTTGAGTGGCTGAAGCAAAAGCATGGGGCTGAGTAGAAGACAGAAGAGAAGGGGTAGTTCTGTTACGTAGTTCAGAAAGCACTGGGCTTAGACTAAAACCCACAAAATATAACAGACCCTGGCTCTGGCCTTGGGCAAGACACTAGAGCTCTGTAAGTTTTACTTTCTCCATTTAATATAATGGTGAGGGGAGGGTACCTTTATGAAAATCAGCCACATCTACAAAAAAAAAATGCTGTTTTTCAGCTATACTGGTAACACAGGCATTCTCTAGTATGAGCTAGGTGATGGATTGTAGTACATGGAGTGGCCTACAGAATCACTTCCAGTCCATACATGGGGGACTGGCACAGAAGCAGCAATAAGGAGTGCTTCTGAGGTCAAACCGAGGCAGGAATTAGGAGCAAAAAGTGAGCAAGTGCAGGTAGAGAATGGGGAGGAGCTGAGAACGAGGAAGGGTAGCTTTAAGAAAGGAGGGGCCAGGTACCGTGGCTCATGCCTGCAATCCCAACACTTTGGGAGGCCAAGGCAGGCAGATCACGAGGTCAAGAGATGGAGCCCATCCTGGCCAATATGGTGTAACCCCGTCTCTACTAAAAATTAGCTGGGCGTGGTGGCACGCACCTGTAGTCCCAGTTACTCGGGAGGCTGAGGCAGGAGAATCGCTTGAACTCGGGAGGCAGAGGATGCCGTGAGCTGAGATCGCACCACTGTACTCCAGCCTGGTGACACAGCAAGACTCTGTCCCAAAAAAAAAAAAAAAAAGAAAAAAGAAAGGAGAAAGGGTGGGGCGTGGTGGCTCCTGCCTGTAATCCCAGCACTTTGGGAGGCCGAGGCAGGTGGATCACCTGAGGTCAGGAGTTTGAGACCAGCCTGGCCAACATGGCAAAACCCCGTCTCTATTAAAAATACAAAAAATCAGCTGGGTGTGGTGGCAGATGCCTGTAATCCCAGCTACTTGGGAGGCTAAGGCATTGCTTGAACGCTTGAACCCAGGAGGCGGAGGCTGCAGTGAGCCGAGATCGCGCCATTGCACTCCAGCCAGGGCAGCAAGAGTGAAACTGCGTCTCAAACAAAAACAAAAACAAAACAAACAAACAAAAAAACAAGAAAGGAGAAAGGAACTCTGGTAAGCGTCACCTGGAGCTTTCCATATGCTCATGCTTATCAGGAGTCAAGCAGAAGTTTCTATCTAAGCTGTCTTTGTCCCCAAATCTGGTCACCTAAGTAAGGGAGTATAAATTGTTTCGTGACCAGTACTCAGATTCTGGAAATAAAGGCCAAGTTATTAATGGCCTCACTATAATATGAGGATGAACGGGAGATTATGAATGTGAAATACATAGTGTCTAGTCAAGAGTAGGCGTTCAGGGCTGGGCACGGTGGTTCATGCCTATAATCCCAGCACTTTGGGAGGCTGAGATGGGCGGTTCACTTGAGGGCAGGAGGTCAAGACCAGCCTGACCAACATGGCAAAGCCCTGTCTCTATTTTTTTTTTTTTTTTTTTTTTGAGACAGAGTCTCGCTCTGCCGCCCAGGCTGGAGTGCAGTGGCGTGATCTTGGCTCACTGCAAGCTCTGCCTCCCGGGTTCATGCCATTCTCCTGCCTCAGCCTCCCGAGTAGCTGGGACTACAGGCGCCCGCCACCTCGCCCGGCTAGTTTTTTTGTATTTTTTAGTAGAGACGGGGTTTCACCGTGTCAGCCAGGATGGTCTCGATCTCCTGACCTCGTGATCCGCCCGTCTCGGCCTCCCAAAGTGCTGGGATTACAGGCTTGAGCCACCGCGCCCGGCCCGCCCTGTCTCTATTAAAAATACAAAAATTATCCAGGCGTCGTTGCATGCACCTGTAGTCCCAGCTACTCGAGATGCTAAAGTGGGAGAATCACTTGAGCCCAGGAGACAGAGGTCACAGTGAGCCAAGATCATGCCACTGCACTCCAGCCTGACACAGCAAGACCCTGTCTCAAAAAAAAAGAGTAGGCGTTCAGTAAGACGTAACTCCATATTATGAACGGAATCATGTCCCCTCCCCTTTCCAAATTCACAGGTTGAATCCCTAACCCCCAGTGTGACTGTAAGATCAACATGACACCTTTACTAGTCATAAAACTAACACGTGAGAGCCCAGCATGCGCATGGACCTGAGCAAAGTGGATGGGGAGGCAGAGGCTGCAAGTGCTGTGCTCCACGGAGCTCCCCATCAGTGGAAAGGAACTCCAAAAATGAGGGAGAAGCACTCCCACCTCCAAAACCAGCAGCAGAGCAGCAAGCTGTGTCTGTCTGTGTGCGTGACTATTTGGCTGTTCTGAGCTGCATCTGGTACAGCCATCTCTTCTGTTACCACATATGTGCTAATGACTTTCAAATCTATAAATCTGTATTTTCAATTTGTGCCAATAACATCTCAAACACAAAATGCCCCAAGTAAGACTTGTCACTTGTATCAACCCTCACTATCTCTCTTTGTTGTTATTGTTGTTGTTGTTGTTGTTTTGAGACAGAGTGTTGCTCTGTCACCCAGGCTGGAGTACAGTGGCGCGATATTGACTCACTGCAACCTCTGTCTCCTGGGCAATTCTCCTGCCTCAGTCTCCCGAGTAGCTGAGACTACAGGCACCTGTCACCAGGCACAGCTAATTTTTTTTTTTTTTTTTTTGTATTTTTAGTAGAGGCAGGGTTTCCCCATGTCAGGCTGGTCTCGAACTCCTGACCTCAAATGATCCGCCAGCGTCAGCTTCCCAAAGTGCTGGAATTACAGGCATGAGCCACCGTGCCCAGCCTCTACCCCTCTTTATTACACTGTCCTGTATTTTCTACCTCTGTATACTAGATCTACCTTATCTCCAAAGTTATAAATCTGATGATGCACCTAGATTTTCTTAAACCCAATCTAGCATCTAGCTCCTGATTCTTCCCAAACAAGATCATTTCTCACTATCTCTATTGTTACTACTTTAAGTTCACTTTATTTATTTATTTATTTATTGAGACAGAGTCTTGCTCTGTCACCCAATCTGGAGTGCAGTGGTGTGATCTTGGCTCACTGCAAGCTCTGCCTTCCAGGCTCATGCCATTCTCCTGCCTCAGCCTCCCGGGTAGCTGGGACTACAGGCACTCGCCACCACACCAGGCTATTTTTTTTTGTATTTTTTAGTAGAGACGGGGTTTCACCGTGTTAGCCAGGATGGTCTCGATCTCCTGACCTTGTGATCCACCCACCTCAGTCTCCTAAAGTGCTGGGATTACAGGCGTAAGCCACCGCACCCGGCCCACTTTATTTATTTATTTATTTATTTATTTATTTAATAATGTTTTCCTTGACAGGTTTCATTGCTTCTGGCTTTTCTCCTGCAGTGCATTCATCATCCATCTGCCAGATGGGTTCTTCTAAAATGCAATTCTAATGTTGCTCCCTTCAAGAAATACTTAGAAATTTCCCATTTTCGGCCGGGCGCGGTGGCTCAAGCCTGTAATCCCAGCACTTTGGGAGGCCGAGACGGGCGGATCACGAGGTCAGGAGATCAAGACCATCCTGGCTAACACGGTGAAACCCCGTCTCTACTAAAAATACAAAAAACTAGCCGGGCGAGGTGGCGGGCGCCTGTAGTCCCAGCTACTCGGGAGGCTGAGGCAGGAGAATGGCGTAAACCCAGGAGGCGGAGCTTGCAGTGAGCTGAGATCTGGCCACTGCACTCCAGCCTGGGCGACAGAGCAAGACTCCGCCTCAAAAAAAAAAAAAAAAAAAAAAAAAAAAAAAAAAAA